>NW_017674183.1:0-13963 GCF_001879085.1 Nicotiana attenuata
AGTGGATCCAATATTCCAGTATTATATAACTTAGTGTGATCCAGTATTCCAGTATCATGTAACTCGGTGTGATTCAGTATTTCATTATCATGTATTGCAGTTTGATTCTCAGGTATTGATTGTTGAACACCTGTATTTGGGCCTGAGGCCGTAGTTTATGCTTTATGCATCTTTGCGCCTGAGCCGCAGTTTATGCTTTATGCATCTTTGGGCCTGAGGCCGCAGTTTATGCTTTATGCATTTTGGACCTGAGGTCGCAGTTATGTATACGTATATTTAGGTCCGAGGCCGCAGTTGTGCACATATATATATTGGGCCTGAGGCCGCAGTTTAATATTCAGATAAACAGGTTGTTCACCATTCAGAAGAGGGAGTATTCATATCCTTACTTCCTTTATTCAGTTCGGTTATCAGTTATCAGTTATCTTTTAAGTTATTAGTTCAGTTATCAGTTATCAGTTATCTTTTCAGTTATCAGTCTAGTTACCAGTTCTCACTTCAGTTTCAGTTTCAATAGTTATCATTTCAGTTATCAGCTTAGTTTCAGTTTCAGTATTTATAATTCTTTCTTTCTGTTGCTTTACATACCAGTACAATTCAAATGTACTGACGTCCCTTTTTTGGGGGGCCTGCATCTCACAATGCAGGTAATGATTTACAGGTTGATGATTCAGAGCGCTAGGATTCTCGTACCAACTGTTTGGTGATCCCCAGTTCTTTCGGGGCATTATCATTACTTTACAGTCTTTCAGTATTTACAGGCAGTCAGTGTTTTCAGTACTTCGTTAGAGGCTTCATAGATTAGAGTAACAGTTAGACAGTCACAGGCTTTTCATATTAAGCTTTGTTGGCTACAAATATGTTTCAGAATTGTATTAGTATTTTCGCACTTTAATTTATATCATCCAGACTTTCAGTATATCAGCATGTGTTAGTTTATCTTCTGCATTCAGTATGTTATGATACCACATGTTGATTCAGCCAGCGAGTTGGTTCGCTCGGTCACATGTAGTCAGGCATCGAGTGTCGTGTTACGTCCAGGCCCAGGTTCGGGGCGTGACATTACAAGAGGATAGAAAATAGATAACTGAACATTTACAAATTTACCAAGACCAAGTAGTACGAATCACGAGCTTCTATGATTTGGAACTTCAAAACTGATTCAAATAAATTTACGTTCTGTTTGAAGATTACATAAACAGATTAGCAATAATCTAAACTACCAAGGACAAGTGGCAGCTATATCCAAACGCACGAACATCTTCTGAATCAGCACCCGACGTCACCAGCAGCTCCGCTCCAAAATCTGCACGAGATGTGCAGAAGTGCAGTATCAGTACAACTGACCCCATGTACTGGTTGTATTTTTTCTAACCTCGTCGAAGTACTAACGAGTCAGACAATGAATACTGCAAAGAACCACAATAGAATATTTACGATATTTCCTGGTATGAGATATATGTCAAAAAATGTCAAAATGTCAAATCACATGGCACGGTAACACCCTCGTGCTTTTATCTCATCCTCACCATCTATAAATGAAATTATGTAACAATTCGATTAGCACGGCAACACCCTTCCTTCGTTTAATTCATTTTTCCCAAGTGATCGTATAACAAAACCAACTATATCACAAGAACACAATAATAGGAACTTCTAAGTGGGAAATACGCAAGTAGCAACTGTGGACAAGGATACACATATGGGTCACAGTAAAGGACTAAGAGGAAAACTTGTGAGTAACAACAACAATTGGAAAACAGGAAATATTAACTTCAATTAACTAGCATGTTGGAGGACTAAGTACAAATATAACAATTAAGAGGAAAACACATGTTCTTTACAAATTAACAAGTAAGGGCATGAATGGCTAGCATAGTGGAAGGCTTATACTGAAGTGCAACAGAATAGATACATCATATAATGTAAAAGCAGAAATAGACATAGTAATTGTAAGTTAAGCAAGTAAAAGACATGGACAGTGCAACAACAATCGAGATAAAGATCAAGTATAGGACAATAACAACAAGTCACCTCAAATATGTAAATACAACAATAACAGCCCAAGCTAAGGGCACAACCGTATACACGGAAAACAGATATCACATCAAAATGCATGTCCCTCGTCCTCACCTGCACGGAAACACCCTTCGTGCCATGACCTCACCATAACATACAAACATAATAATACAAATGAAATGGCACGGCATCACCCTTTGTGCTTTTACTCCCAAATGATATGGCACGGCAACACCCTTCGTGCTTTTACTCTCAATAATGTGGCACGGCATCACCCTTCGTGCTTTTACTCTCAATAATATGGCACGGCATCACCATTCGTGCTTTACACTCTCCCTCACATGATAATGTATAAACAATAGCACGGCATCACCCTTCGTGCTTTACACTCTTTCTTACCAAGCATATGAGTATCAATGAAAAATAAGGCAGGAAGCACAAATAACATCAAGGAGAGTGCTTAAACGAATATTCCAAACATATTCCAAATCCCAACTTTCCAAGTCAACAATGGTTCAACAACCCTCAAGAACCGTATTATTCAAATACTTCCACGAATCTCATAAATGATCCACAACACAAGTATAGAGCCTAGCATCTCAACAAATTCGATTGTAGTAATGATTTCGCATAGAGATGACCGAATTAGACACATCAATGTATTCTTACAATTTCCATCAAGTTTGGTCAAGTTATAACAAACTAAGTCTTGATATCTATCATTTAATATCATATCCTTAGTATCTAAGAGTCAAACAAGGCATTAAGCAGAATGTCACAAAATTCTACAAACACAAATATAACATAATTCACCCCCGAGCATGATTAACCCTGGCACATACATATACACCCGTCATCTCATATATGTATCACCCCCGCATTTAGCAAACAATGACAAATAGGAGGAAAAATTTCCTCAACAAAGCTAGGCAAAACACTTACCTCGATCCGGCTAACTCAACACTCAACTTAGCCTTTTCCTCTACAAATTCGCATCCGCTCGACTCAATCTAGCCAATGACGACTTGAATACACCACATGATGCAAGAAAAAACAATTTCAACAAAAAAAAGTTATGATTTTTATTCAATTTATAAAAAAGTCAACAAAAGTCAAACCCCGGGCTTGCCCGGTCAAAACCCGGGTCCAAAGGTAGGTCTTGACTACCCATAGCCCCACGAGTCCAAATATGTGTTTTGTTTTCAAATCCGAGTCTTATTCAACTCCCAAATCTCAAATTTTGATTTTTCAAAACTTTGACAAAATCCCCAAATTTTTCCATAGTTTTCCCATGAATTTGATGTTAAATCCGGTATAAAATCATGAAATATAGTTGGAAATTGGTTAAAGATATTTATCCAATATTTTGGTATGAAAATCCCCTCTCAAAATCGCCTCACCTCGAAGCTAGGGTTCAAAAATATGAAAAATAAAGCAAAAACTCGGAATTCTCAACACTTAACAGGCTACAGATGTCGCATTTGCGAACAAAACTTCGCATTTCCCAATGAACAAAGTTTTCGCAATAGCCACAAATGGTTGGCAACTGTGGATGAACAGTGTTTTTGCAATTGCGAATAACCAGAAATCAGCAAAACCCAAACTTCTCCGAAATGATCCGGAACTACCTCGAAACTCATCCGGAACCTCCTGGACACAAAGCATATATGAATTTCAATCATAAAACACGCTACGGACCTGCTCGCGCACTCAAAGCACTGAAAAGAGGTCGTCTTAACCCAATATTCACCATGGTCAAACTCCCGAGTTTCTTAACTTTACTAGTCTCTCACCCAATGATCCAAAAATACACCCAAGCCCCTTGGGACTCCAAACCAAAAGTGCACACCAGTCTAAAAGACATCATACCAACTAGCTCGCGCGATCAAATCGCCAAAATAACACCTAGAACTACGAATTGGACACCAAATCGAATGAAATTTTCAAGAAAGCCTTGAAATCTCTATTTTTACCACCGGACGTCCGAATTACGTCAAACCAACTCCGTTTCTCACCAAATTTCACAGATAAGTCAAAAATATTATATTGGACCTGTACTGGGATCCAGAACCAAAATACGGACCCGGTATCAACAGTGCCAAACATTCAATCAATTCTTAAAAACATTAGATTTTTCTAACTTTTAATTTTCAATAAAAATTCATAACTCAAGCTAGGGGCCTCGGAATTCGATTCCAGGCACACGCTTAGATCCCATATTTCAATATAGACCCACCGGGACCGTCAAAAATACGGGTTCGGTCCATTTACTCAAAACGTTGACTGAAATCAACTAAAATTAACTTTTTAGGAAAAAATTCTTGTTTTTATCAGTTTTTTTTTCATATAAGCCTCCTGGGTCAATACCCGGACTGTGCACGCAAATAAAGGAAGGCTAGAATGAGGTTCTAAAGGCTTCGAACAAAGAGTTTGGCTCTAAATCACCGAGCGAAGTGCAGATACTCAAAACGACTAGTCGGGTCGTTACATCCTCCACCACTTAAACTCACGTTCATCCTCGAACGTGCTAGGAGTCGTTCCAAAGCTATCAAATCACGGTGTAATCTTACTAAACATAAACCTGGGGCCGATCCCATGTTACTCTGATCCACATAAGCCCGCCGACACAACATAATTAGAAGTCTTCATTTCAACCTTGGCCTTAAACCTTAGAACTCCATCTCTATCATCCAGAATTCATTACAAGATCCGAATCCCACAGCCACACACTGTGTAAGTCTGAACAAGGTGCATCAAGTCACAACCATAACGCAAGATATAATTGTCATGACCCAAAATCCACTAAGGGTCGTGATGGCGCCGGACACCATTGTCAGGCAAGCCAACACCAATTTACTTGAAATTTCTTGTTTTAACATTTTCGAAATCGTTCCTTTTGTACATTAAACAATACGTAATAAGTTTTACTGAATAGATACTGATATCTTTAACAAACTCAGTATTAACCAATCCCATTATCATCCCAGAACCCGGTATCACAAGTACACGAGCCTTCTCTAGGAAACGAAATAATATAACAACTGTCCAGGAATACAAATAGGACAGATAATAAATATGGAAATCTGAAAGAGACTCTACTGGTTGCGGGTCATCTCGAGAAGTGAAGCTCACCTAAGTCTCCGTATCAACCATGCTGCTATGACCACTAGGCCGCTAGAGATGCAGATGCCTGTGCAACAAAAATGCACAGCAAGTGTAGCATGAGTACGAAAACAACGTGTACTCAGTAAGTATCTCGCCTAATCTCGAAGAAGTAGAGACGAGAAGTCGACTTCGACACTTATTAATTGTCCAATAATTACACATCAATAGTATAACAAATCGAGGATTTATATAAACATGATTGTAATTCAATAGAGTGAAGCAAGTATACCATCCGTTCTTTTGTGCGAAATTCCCAAATTACCTTTTTTCATCATTTATACATACATTCTCAAACCAAGAAGAAACAATATCAACTTTAATTAATTTCAAGGCAAGCAATACAAGCATGCGCAAATCATGCTGAGGATGTACGGCCCGATCCAATAATATTTAAATCGTGCACTGCTAGAGGGTCGAATGGCGTCAACCATAGATGCATCTATTTAATCTACCGAGGCGTTTGGCCCGTTCCACAATAGATAAACACATTCAACAGTCAAATCAAGAATTCATCAAGGAGCAATTTATCCAAAGAAAAGCCAATTCTCTCTTAACAATTCAATGAAATGAAGTTCAATCCTTTTTAGAAATTTATTTACTAATTCGATATGATTTAGGCAATTCAAGCTGTCAATAAGATTACAAATATGCCAAGTATAGCATGCTTTTGCGTCCTAGACTACCGGACTTAAACATAATAGCAGCTACGCACAGACTCTCGTCACCTCGTGCGTACGTAGTCCCCACAAATAGGAGCACATAACCAATTAACTCACCTATGGGGACAATTCCCTCTTACAAGGTTATAAAGGAGACTCACCTCGCTCCGAAGTTCCACAACCGGCAATCCACGCCCTTCTGAAGACTCAAATCGATGCAAAGATGCTCCAACACTAGCCAATAATTATGTAAACCCATTAATATGAGATCAACTACTCGTTATAATCCAATTTATAACAATTCCTAACCCCGATCGAAAAGTAGACAAAATCGCCCTCCGGCCCACGTGCCCGAATTCCGAAATATTTCGAAGATAAAGTATACCCATAACATCACAAACTCAATTATATAATTTACTCTCAATTCCATGACCAAAATCGTGGTTAAAGTCCAAGAATACAAATTTTCTAGGTTTTCCTCAAACCCCCCAAATTTCTACCATTTTACATGCTAAAATCCATACAGAATCAATATATTTAACTCAAGATAGGTAGGGTTAGCTTACCATGTCGTTAATGATGAAAAAACCCCACATGAAGATCTCCAAAGTTGCCCACACCAAATGAAAATGGGAGAAAAATGACCATCTCCCGATTTTAAAAGAACACACTGCCTCCAGCCTTACCGCACCTGTGGTGCACAAGCCGCACCTGCGGCCCTCGCTTCTGCGGCACACGTGCCGCTTTTGAGGTCCCAGGCTCAGGGCTAAAAATCGCTTTTGCGGTCTCCTCAACGAAGGTGCGCTCCCGCATCTGCGGTTAAAGTGCCGCACCTGCGGTAACTGCACCCCTTCTCCCAAACCGCATATGCGACCCTTGGCCGCTTCTGCGGCTCCGCACCTGCGGCCAAGACCTCGCAGGTGCGGTTACACCAGATATCAGCTATCTCAATTCTTCTTCAGACTCCAAAATTGATCTGTTAACCATCCGGAATCCACCCGAGGCCCCCAGGACCCCAACCAATCATGCCAACCAGTCCCAAAACATAATGTGGACCTGCTCGAGGCGTCAAATCACACCAAACAATGCCGAAATCACAATTCACACCTCAATTCGAACTTTATGAACTTTAGGACTTCAAACTTCTACATTCGATGTCGAAACCTATCAAATCACGTCCGATTGACCTCAAATTTTGCACACAAGTCATATTCGACATTACGGAACTATTCCAACTCCGGGAATTGGATTCTGACTACGATATCAAAAAGTCCACTCCCAGTCAAACATTCTCAAAAACCTTCAAATTTCTATCTTTAACCAAATGACTCCAAAATGACCCATGGACCTCCGAATTCACTTCGGATCGCGCTCCAAACACCAGAATTACCATACGGAGCTATTCCCAGACTCGGAATCCCAAATGGACATTGATAACACTGTAATGCACTTCAACCCAAACTTATGAAATTCCTCCAAAAATGCTAACTTCCACAATAGGCGCCGAAGCGCTCCCGGGTCTTCCGAAACCCGATCTGGACATACTCCCAAGTCCGAAATCATCATACGAACCTGCTGGAACCTTCGAATCCCGATTCCAAGGTCGTTTACTCAAAAATCCAGTCTTAGTCAATTCTTTCAACTTAAAGCTTCTAAAACGAGAATTCTCTTTCCAAATCAACTCCGAACTTCCCGGAATTCAATTCCGATCATGTGTACAAGTCATAATACCTGAAGTGAAGCTGCTCATGGCCTCAAACTGCTGAACGACGCGCTAGAGCTCAAAACGACCGTTCGAGTCGTTACATTCTCTCCCACTTAAACATACGTTCGTCCTCGAAGTGCTAAGAACTTCGCTAGAGTTATATGAAACCACAGTTAAACACCTTGTGCACCTACCCGTGCTACCACAACTCAGTTAAGCACATTAGCTTGAGCAAATCTAAAGATATTCTCTTTATTCAAACAAATGAGTCTTAGAGCCCAGTTTCAACATCCGAAATTCTCTGCCAGGCCTGCTTCCAATACAAGAACACCGTATAAATCACTACATGATACACCGATACAAGATTGCCTACCTTTGCTGAATTCATACTATGCACCACGTCATTCACAGGACCATAATGACATCCTCTGACCATAATAGCCGACTTTCCCCGAATTTGATGTTCACAATGCACCTCATGATACATCTAAGTCTTGTTCCAACTCTTACAATACTTACACGATGGAAGAGACATGTAGAAATTCATAACCAACTGACGGGTCAACAAATCATTGAGGCTACACTCTTGACAAGAACATTACCTCATTCTGAACCCAAATAATGATCTTTGCTCTTTAATATACTTCATACAATCTGACTGCACTGATCTAGATCCAATAACCTTGTTTCACCTAGTACGAACTGCTCAAGCAACAAGCTACCCCGGACATGACCAAAAGTCTCATTTGATGCCACAATGTGCCAATAGGCTACCAACTCGAACGCAATACATAAGAAAATGAACTCTGGAAGGGACTACTCAAATCACACAACTAATATGAACTTTCCTCAGAAAATGGGAAACAAAACACACATAATAGAAAATAAGGGACTGTAATTATCATCACATTGTTGCGGCGTGCAACCCGATCCAAACAACATACCCATGGCGGCGTGCCACCCGATCCACACATAAAATTCACATAAGGAGATACACGTCGAGATAAATTGCTCATTACCACAAAATACCAAATACCAGTCATAAGCGCACTGAGTGCATAACACTATCCTTGAGGGGACATATGGCGCCATAAGCTAACAAACTCAAGCACAACTTAGGTGTGATATATGTTCTGAAACTAAAGAGCCATCCTCCTCACATAACACCATCGCCACGCGGAAATTCTACACAGACAAAATTTACCAAGCCGTTTCGCAACTCACACGGCACAATATATCATTACATGAAATAGTCGACGATGAAATGACATCCAACGTCCGAATACTCCTCCATAAGGAGAGATATGTTGAAATGAACATATTCGGCCTGATATAGAGCCCATATTCATATTTAATTCCATCTACAGACCTCAAGCCGATTCTGATCGTACCGAACTAGGCCAATAATCTTTTTCTGGTCCATAATCTCCTTTTTCCCATAACACACAAGAACAACCACCATAACCGAAGTGATACTCCACGGTCCACAACCTAATAAACCGAGTGCCCTCCAAGCATAAATGTGACGACTCGGCCGGTCGTCTTAAGAATTAACGCCCCGATCCCCTATTAACTGCTTCCCCTAAGTTCATTTCTGCTATTTTGGCTTTCCGGGACGTTCGGTGTTGAGTTTCGGAGAGTTTTGGGACACTTAGTCCCTAAATGAGAGCTTAAGTGTTGAAAAATGGTGCATAGTCAGAACAGTGTGAAGACGACCTCGAAATGGAAATCCAATGGTTCCATTACCTCAGTTAGGTGATTTCGGGGTTGGGAGCATGTTCGGAATGTATTTTGGAAGTCCGTAGCTCATTTAGGCTTGAAATGCCGAAGGTTAAATTTTTTTAATATTTCCAGTCCGATAGTGAATTTTTGATCCGAGGGCCGAAATGGAATTCCGGAAGTTGCAGTAGCTCCGTCGTGTCATTTGGGATGTGTGTGCAAAATTTCAGGTCATTCGAACGTGTTTTGGTTAGGTTTTTGATCGAAAATGTATTTTTATGGAATTTGAAGTTCTTAGGCTCAAATCAATGATTAATTCGACTTTCCGACGTTGTTTTACGTGGTTAAGGGTTGGTACAAGTTTGAATGAGGTATTAGGTGCTATTGGTTCTTTTGGTTGAGGTCCCGGGGGCCTCGGGATGATTTCGGGTGGTTAACGGAAGAATTTTTGATGTGTTGCAGCAGCTGGTTTTTCTCTCTTCTGGTATTTTCGCTTCTGCGGCTTGGGAACCGTAGAAGCGGCCTGGTCATCGTAGGAGCGGGTTTGGGCAGAGTTTTTTAGGTACCGCAGATGCGGAGGAAATTCCGCAGGAGCGGCCTCGCATCTGCGAGAAAGAGAACTGCAGATGCGGAAACTTGGACTTTTATCAGAACCGCAGAAGCTGCTTAAATTCCGCAGAAGCGGAACCGCATAAGCGGTTAATGGTCCGCATAAGCGGACATTGGCTCTTTAGTGAAAGTCGCAGAAGCGACTCATTTTCCGCATAAGCGGGTCCGCAGAAGCGGTCTCTTGTCCGTAGAAGCGGAAACGCCTGTTCTGATATAAAAAATTTGAGGGTTTGATTTCATAAGTTAGAAAAACCAAATTGAGCTCGGGCAAGGGCGATTTTCAGAGGGTTTTGAAGAGAAGACTATTGGGTAACGTTTCTTTAATCCTTTCTAATTATATTTCATCATTTTGTAGGTAAATCCATCCTTTCAATTCGAATTTGGGATCAAAAATTGGAAGAAATTGGGCAAAACTTCATAGGCTAAACCATTGAGTTTTGAGTGAGCATTTGACCTCCGATTTGGGAGATTTTTATATGGTTAGACTCCTGAGAGTACGAGGATTCTGAAAATCTGAAAATTATTCGATTCCGAGGCATTGGCCTGAAGGGCATTTTGGTCATTTCACCTAATTTCACGCTATAGCTTTGAATTAAATAGCAAAACCAGTTGTTTGCGATGTTATTTATGATATGTAAATGTATTGAATAGATTTGGGCCATTTGGAGTCGGATACTCGTGGCAAAGCCGTGGTTTCTAGTTGATTTTGAGCCGGTTCGAGGTAAGTGGCTTGTCTAACCTTGTGTGGGGGACCTTTCCCCTTAGGATTTGATATGTGGTAATTGAGTGCCTTGTACGTGAGGTGACGAGCGCGTACTTGAGCTAATTGTTGAAAACCCGGTTTTTACTTAAGATATTGAGAGTGAGTTTCCTTCATATTTGCCTTGTTTTACTTGCAGTTATAACCTGTGTTAGATTAGAAAAGCATGTTTAGTTGATTTAACTTGCCTAATTTTTTAAGTTGCCTTGACTGTACTACGTGAAGCATGCTAGGCTAGTACTACCTGATGTTTGCCTTTTGTACTTCATTTCTGAATATCTTCTGGTTGTGGTTGCGCATTTACATTGGGACTACGGATGTGGGATTCCGGTAGCTCCCCCCCTTGTTTGTTTACTTTGGGACTGTGGGTTCGATTCCCGATAGATCCCCCCGCACATTTACTTTGGGACTGCGGGTTCGATTCCCGATAGATCCCCCTGCACATTTACTTTGGGACTGCGGGTTAGATCCCCCTGCACATTGATAGCTGGACTACGGGACGGTATCCCGGGGGATCCTTCGGATATACACATATGATGGACTACGGGAAGGCATCCCGGGAGATCCACTGGACAGTTGAGAAAAGGACTACAGGACGGTATCCTGGGAGATCCTCATTGTTACCATTGGTATTGGGATGTACTTATTCTGTGGTTGTTCCGTTCTTTGTGTATTTGATATTGCCTTGTTTAACCCGTCTTATCTCACTGCTGTACTCATTATTATTGTCAGTTTTGCATACTGTTGATTCATTATTATATTTTATCTCAGTAGGGCCCGACCTTCCTCGTCACTACCCAACCGAGGTTAGGCTTGGCACTTACTGAGTACCGCTGTGGTGTATTCATGCCCTTCCTGTGCATGTTTTTCATGTGCAGATCCAGGTACCTCCACCCAGGCGCACTATCCTTGAGGCGAGTAGAGCTACGGAGACTTCGAGGTATATCTGCAGCATCCGCAGACCGAAGAGTCTCCTTCCTTATTCTATCTGTAGTGTCTAGATTCTATCATACTTTTGATGTAGACATTCTGGAGATTAGAGCATTTACAGTATTTCTATTAGCCTGTGGTTCCCGTGAGTTTCCGGGTTTTGGGATTGAGTTGTAGACTTCCGTATTTCTTTTGAGTTGTATAGGACGAGCAACCTTATATGCAGTTACTATTTTAATATGTCTAGCTTTATTTAACCATTTCGCAAGTTAGGTTGTTATTTCCGCATTGTTAGGCTACCTAGTTGTAGGAACTAGGTGCCATCACGACATGTTCATGGAGGGTGAACAGGGGTCGTGACAAGTTGGTATCAGAGCTCTAGGTTCATAGGAGTCACGGAACACAGGCCGGTTTATTAGAGTCTCGCTGATCTGTATGGAGACGAATGTACTTATCTACGAGAGGCTATGTAACTGTTAGGAAAATTCCACTTCATTTGACTTCCCTGTCGTGCGAGATTTTTGACATTCACAATTCCAAACTTCTGTCTTCTATTCTCTCACATATGGTGAGGATGCGTGCTACTCGAGATGATCAGTCAATCGCGCCCCCTACTGTAGCCGTCAGAGGCCAGGGACGGGGTAGAGGCAGAGGACGCGCCCGTGGTGCAACTAGAGCACCTGCGCGAGCTGCCGCCGAGGTACCCCCAGCAGATCCAGCCGGAGCCCAGGCACCTGGCACACCTAGTACAGCTACTACTACTCCAGCCCTTTAGGAGACTTTGGCACAATTCCTGAACATGTTTGGTACATTGATTCAGGCTGGATTGGTTCAGGTTGTACCGGCTACTTAACAGATCGGGGGAGGGACCCAGACTCCCGCCGCCCCCACTCCAGAGCAGCGAGTTTCAATTGGTCAGGATCCAGGTGTCATGGCGACACAACCTGTGGTCCCAGTTCAGCGGGTGGTGAGTACCTCTCGCCGAGTAGAGGACAGGTGGGTCCAGGAGAGAGAGGACAGACGAGGTCAGGAGGGAGAGTATAGAGGAGTGAGTAAACCTCGTGGACCAGGGAGATATACTGGTCCTTATTTTGGAGGCAGAGTGCGTCATGGTAGAGGTTTTTGTGGGTCAGCCAGCTCAGTTTACACCTCAGAGTTCCCAAAGAGTTTCAGGTGTTCAGGGGTCTTAGAGTACCCGTACCGCACAGTTCCCACTGCTACGTCAGTCACGAGGTTGCTTTGAGTGAGGTGACATACGCCGTATGGTGAGGTATTGCCCTAGACTTTGGAGGAGTGCACCTCCACAGACTTCTCGGCCACAGCGCGCCCCGCAGAGTTCTCAGGCTTTGGTTACAACCGCAGTTGCTACCCCACCTACCCGTACCGAGACTGTTGCCTCCGATTCTGTCATCACAGGTATTGTCATGGTTTGTTATAGAAGTGTATCGGTTCTATTCGATTTAGGCTCTACTTATCTTATATGTCTTTTTTATTTTGCTCCGCATTTGGGTGTACCTCGGAATTTCCTTGAGTTTCTCTGTTTATGTTTCTACTCCTGTGGGGGAATTCTCTTGTTGTGGACCGCGTTTATCGGTCGTGCTTGGTTACTATTCGTGGTTTTGAGACCAGAGCAGATTTATTGTTACTCAGTAAGGTTGATTTTGATATTATTTTGGGGCATGGACTGGTTGTCGCCCCATTTTGCTATTCTTGATTGTCACGCCAAGACCGTGACGCTGGCTATGCCAGGTATTCCGCGTATTGAGTGGAGTGGTACTTTAGATCACACTCCCAGTAGAGTTATCTTTTTCCTTAAAGCTCAGCGTATGGTTGAGAAGGGGTGTGCCGCGTATTTAGCTTATGTGAGAGATGTCAGTGTTGATACCCCTTCTGTTGATTCAGTTCCAGTGGTACGGGATTATCCCGATGTGTTTCCAGCTGATCTTCCGGGCATGCCGCCCGATAGAGACATTGATTTTGGCATTGATCTATTGCCGGGCACTCAGCCCATTTCCATTCCTCCGTATCGTATGGCTCCTCCTGAGTTGAAGGAGTTGAAGGATCAGTTGCAGGAATTGCTGGTAAGGGTTTTATTCGACCCAGTGTTTCACCGTGGGGTGCTCCTGTCTTGTTTGTGAAGAAGAATGATGGTTCTATGCGAATGTGTATTGACTACCGCCAGTTGAACAAGGTTACAGTGAAGAACCGTTATCCCTTGCCTCGCATTGATGATCTGTTTGACCAGCTTCAGGGCGCACAGGTGTTTTCTAAGATTGACTTGCGCTCAGGTTACCATCAGTTGAAGATTCGGGAGCCAGATATCCCGAAGACTGCCTTCAGGACTCCATATGGCCATTACGAGTTCCTGTCATGTCATTTGGGCTGACCATGCCCCTG
>NW_017674183.1:15660-85385 GCF_001879085.1 Nicotiana attenuata
TTCTATCATTTCAGACAGAGGTAATCAGTTTATATCGCGGTTCTGGAGAGCCGTGCAGCAGGAGTCAGGCACTCGGGTGGAGTTGAGCACAGCATTTCACCCCCAGACGTATGGACAGCCCGAGCGCACTATTCAGATACTTGAGGATATGCTCCGTGCGTGTGTGATTGAGTTTGGAGGGTCTTGGGATCATTTCTTGCCTTTGGCGGAGTTTGCTTACAACAACAGCTATCAGTCCAGCATTCAGATGGCGCCGTATGAGGCTTTATATGGTAGGAGGTGTAGATCTCCGGTGGGTTGGTTCGAGCCGGGTGAGGCCAGGCTATTGGGCACAGAGTTAGTTCAGGATGCATTGGAGAAAGTTAAGACGATTCAGTATAGACTCCGTACAGCCCAATCCAGACAGAAGAGATACGCGGACAGGAAGGTTCGTGATGTTTCATATATGGTTGGTGAGCGGGCTCTGCTTCGGGTTTCGCCTATGAAAGGCGTCATGAGGTTTGGGAAGAAAGGGAAGTTGAGTCCGAGGTTTATTGGCCCTTTTGAGATCTTGAGGCGAGTTGGGGAGGTTGCCTATGAGCTTGCCTTACCTCCCAGTTTGGCCGGAGTTCATCCGGTATTTCATGTTTCGATGCTCCGGAGGTATCACGGGGATCCGTCGCACGTGTTGGATTTCAGTTCAGTCCAGTTGGACAAGGATCTATCCTAAGTTGAGGAGCCGGTGGCAATATTGGACAGGCAGATCAGAAAGTTGAGGCCAAAGAACATAGCTTCAGTGAAGGTTCAATGGTGGGGTCAGCCAGCCGAGGAGGCGACCTGGGAGACCGAGCAGGAAATGCGCAGCAGTTACCCTCATCTTTTCACTACTTCAGGTATGTTCTCTATGCTCGTTCGAGGACGAACGAATGTTTAAGTGTAGGAGGATGTGACGACCCGGCCGGTCGTCTTAAGAATTAACGCCCCGATCCCCTATTAACTGTTTGCCCTAAGTTCATTTCTGCTATTTTGGCTTGTCGGGGCGTTCAATGTTGAGTTTCGGAGAGTTTTGGGACACTTAGTCCCTAAATGAGAGCTTAAGTGTTGAAAAATGGTCCGTAGTCGGAACAGTGTGAAGACGACCTCGGAATGGAAATCCAATGGTTTCGTTACCTCCGTTAGGTGATTTCGGGGTTGGGAGCGTGTTCGGAATGTATTTTGGAAGTCCGTAGCTCATTTAGGCTTGAAATGCCGAAGGTTGAATTTTTTTAAAGTTTTCGGTCTGACAGTGAATTTTTGATCCGAGGGCCGGAATGGAATTCCGGAAGTTGCAGTATCTCCCTCGTGTCATTTGGGATGTGTGTGCAAAATTTCAGGTCATTCGGACGTGTTTTGGTTAGGTTTTTGATCGAAAATGTATTTTTATGGAATTTGAAGCTCTTAGGCTCAAATCGTTGATTAATTCGACTTTCCGACGTTGTGTTAGGTAGTTTAAGGGTTGGTACAAGTTTGAATGAGGTCTTAGGTGCTATTGGTTCTTTTGGTTGAGGTCCCGGGGGCCTCGGGATAATTTCGGGTGGTTAACGGAAGAATTTTTGAAGTGTTGCAGCAGCTGGTTTTTCTCTCTTCTGCTATTTTCACTTCTGCGGCTTGGGAACCGCAGAAGCGGAGCCGCAGAAGCGGCCTGGTCATCGTAGAAGCGGATTTGGGCAGAGTTTTTCAGGTACCGCAGATGCGGAGGAAATTCCGCAGGAGCGGCCTCGCATCTGCGAGAAAGAGAACCGCAGATGCGGAAACATGAACTTTTATTAGAACCGCAGAAGCGGCTTAAATTCCGCAGAAGCGGAACCGCATAAGCGGTTAATGGTCCGCAGAAGCGGACATTGGCTCTTTAGTGAAAGTCGCAGAAGCGACTCATTTTCCGCATAAGCGGGACCGCATAAGCAGAAGCGGAAATGCCTGTTCTGATATAGAAAATTCGAGGGTTTGATTTCATAAGATAGAAAAACCAAATTGAGCTCGGGCAAGGGCGATTTTCAGAGGGTTTTGAAGAGAAGACTATTGGGTAACGTTTCTTTAATCCCTTCTAGTTATATTTCATCATTTTGTAGTTAAATCCATCCTTTAAATTCGCATTTGGGATCAAAAATTGGAAGAAATTGGGCAAAACTTCATAGGCTAAACCATTGAGTTTTGAGTGAGAATTTGACCTCCGATTTGGGAGATTTTTATATGGTTAGACTCGTGAGAGTACGAGGATTATGAAAATGTGAACATTATTCGATTCCGAGGCGTTGGCCTGAAGGGCATTTTGGTCATTTCACCTAATTTCACGTCGTAGCTTTGAATTAAATAGCAAAACCAGTTGTTTGCGATGTTATTTATGATATGTAAATGTATTGAATAGATTTGGGCCATTTGGAGTCGGATACTCGTGGCAAAGGCGTGGTTTCTAGTTGATTTTGAGCCGGTTCGAGGTAAGTGGCTTGTCTAACCTTGTGTGGGGGACCTTTCCCCTTAGGATTTGATATGTGGTAATTGAGTGCCTTGTACGTGAGGTGACGAGCGCGTACTTGAGCTAATTGTTGAAAACCCGGTTTTTACTTAAGATATTGAGACTGAGTTTCCTTCATATTTGCCTTGTTTTACTTGCAGTTATAACCTGTGTTAGATTAGAAAAGCATGTTTAGTTGATTTAACTTGCCTAATTGTTTAAGTTGCCTTGACTGTACTACGTGAAGCATGCTAGGCTAGTACTACCTGATGTTTGCCTTTTGTACTTCATTTCTGAATATCTTCTGGTTGTGGTTGCGCATTTACATTGGGACTACGGATGTGGGATTCCGGTAGCTCCCCCCCTTGTTTGTTTACTTTGGGACTGCGGGTTCGATTCCCGATAGATCCCCTTGCACATTTACTTTGGGACTGGGGTTCGATTCCCGATAGATCCCCCTGCACATTTACTTTGGGACTGCGGGTTAGATTCCCGATAGATCCCCCTGTACATTTACTTTGGGACTGCGGGTTAGATTCCCGATAGATCCCCCTGCACGTTGATAGCTGGACTACGGGACGGTATCCCAGGAGATCCTTCGGATATACACATATGATGGACTACGGGAAGGCATCCCGGGAGATCCACTGGACAGTTGAGAAAAGGACTACAGGACGGTATCCTGGGAGATCCTCATTGTTACCATTGGTATTGAGCTGTACTTATTCTGTGGTTGTTCCGTTCTTTGTGTATTTGATATTGCCTTGTTTAACCCGTCTTATCCCACTGCTGTACTCCTTATTATTGTCAATTTTGCATACTGTTAATTTATTGTTATATTTTATCTCAGTAGGGCCCGACCTTCCTCGTCACTACCCAACCGAGGTTAGGCTTGGCACTTAGTGAGTACCGTTGTGGTGTACTCATGCCCTTCCTGCGCATGTATTTGATGTGGAGATCCAGGTACCTCCACCCAGGCGCACTATCCTTGAGGCGAGGAGAGCTACGGAGACTTCGAGGTATATCTGCAGCGTCCGCAGACCGAAGAGTCTCCTTCCTTATTCTATCTGTAGTGTCTAGATTCTATCATACTTTTGATGTAGACATTCTGGAGATTAGAGCATTTACAGTATTTCTTTTAGCCTGTGGTTCCCGTGAGTTTCCGGGTTTTGGGATTGAGTTGTAGACTTCCGTATTTCTTTTGAGTTGTATAGGCCGAGCGGCCTTATATGCAGTTACTATTTTAATATGTCTAGCTTTATTTAACCATTTCGCAAGTTAGGTTGTTATTTCCGCATTGTTAGGCTTACCTAGTTGTAGGAACTAGGTGCCATCACGACATGTTCATGGAGGGTGAACTGGGGTCGTGACAATAAATTCTCAAATTAACCATATCACCACAATCTTCATACTTGGTTTCATTCTCCAATCCATCAAGTGACTACATGCCACACTTATACAATCTTCCCGTGGGACACGCTCCCGCGATCTTCCGTAACAGATAACAAGCCTGCACATCCATGCTGCCGGCCGCACTAACACTGAAAAGCAATCAAGAATCCATAACCAGGACGCACGGCCTATCTCACAAAACACCGATCGCAGGTGACGCTGAAGACAATGCCAGCTTACTCTAAACATTCAAATCCCTTTCATACTCATCCGAGCTCGTGACATCTTAGTCGACACCAAACCGCAACCTTGATCCTCACTTTCAAATTCCATACCGCTCATAACAAGCCAGCATGCGATAGTACATGAATTTCATCACAGCTCCTGAACCACTAACATGGTAAACACTTCCTCATATGGAAGCTTTTCACTTAACTCATTCCAAGAGAACCATAGCAACACACGAGTGAATTCTCGCAACCGCAGAAGATGCAATTCTTCAAGTAGTGGCCTAAGCCACCATAGCTCCTTCCGGGATCCGCCTACACATAGCAGGCCATAATACTAGAATGATTCCGAATAAAATCAATTACAACGGCCGACAAACCTCACACGTACCATCACAAATCACTTGCATAACTTAATCACGCTGAGGGAACTGATCACTACCACCAGTATGCCAACTCAATCATGTCTAACCAATCCAACCTCTTCCAATTTATCCTTATTTGCCTTAGAATAATAATAACTTCGTTCAACACATAATACACTCAACCCCAGTGGACTTGTAACACGATACCATGATGTCTCAAATCCCACGAACCACTTCATACCTTCCTTGTGCGCATATTCGCATCTTGACTACCATATCTATTCTGATAATTCCTATGCGAATCCAAAGTCCTTTTCTTCCTTTCCACCCAAATGCTACACTGCAATCCAAAATATCTTAGAACATTCTGAGCCCCTTATCATATGCTGCTTCACAAGCTCGATTCTTAAACATACCGCGGGCTTGAACCCTTAGGTCCGCATTCTTAACCTTTGAATTCACGAGGACCGTTATTGTGAGTCACCCACTCTGGCATGGTCCCGAATATAATCAACTGCAAGGCTCTGCTAGCCGAGACCATCCTCTCAAGAAGCACCCGGCCGAATCACCTTCCTTGCAACTCACTTTTATGCGAAGCATAATTCCTGAGTCTTCCCAAAGCCTGAACATTAATCGATGATGCCAATTGTAGAACACATTCTTCAATTCCTTTGCATCAAATTACTACTGATGTTCTCTTTCCTTAGCTGAAACAACTTACCAATATGCCGATAACTTGAAACCTCACAAGAAAATAATCATACACCCCATCATAGGCGGTGGATCTCTCCCACTTAGCTTGAAGCCACTATTACACAACTTTGCAACCCACTAAGATTCTTTATCCCTTATTGACATGACCTTGCACAATTAAACCGCCAGATTCCCCGAAATCCTTCCTTTAGCATTTCATGAACACTCTGAATCTCTAGCAACATTCACATATTAGACCTCCTACCGGATAGTTAATAAAATCCTTCGCCGAAGCTTTGCCAACCACGCAACCGCTGATCTGCTCATAGGAGACATCCCCAAATGTGGAGACTATGCGTCGACATCTTCCAACGTCGTTGCACAGGGTATAATTACTATGACATCAATAACCCCATCTTGAGCCCGTGCTCATCCACCAGCTGCACAAGTCCATTTACTCCTCGTGGACATCAACTAAATGTGCGATAATATCTTCCTAGCTAAGGTCATGTTGTGCCTTTCATCATATCAAGCCAATCCTTTCCATCATATCAAATCTCCCGCTGTATACCAGCCAACGTTTCGATTTGAGCCCGTAGGCCCAATAACCGTCCACTAAAATTCCCAAATCACTCCAAACTTTCCTCAAGGGCGTAGTTATCCTGCCACTGCATCCACAGGCTGCTCTGCCACTCTCCCACTTTGGCCAAACCCCCTTCTCTAAGCAACTATACGAATTCCGCTTCTTACACTTGGCCTTCTAGAAATTTAACTACCGCATGGCACTTTCCACATGTCCTGCATCATCCTTCGCCGCTCAGCTGATGCCTTAGATCAAAAATCTATCTCGGTAGCACTTTGAACCAATAGACCGCTACTAACCTATAAACCTTTCCGAAGATCATTTTTCTCGAGCCGTCAGCATTAGAAATACACATTCAATTCTGAACCACCGCACCCCGCAATCTCTGACAGCCGCTTCTCCAATACTATCTTACAACATCCTGCCCCAAAGGCGAATTGTCGAAGATCATAACACCGGCGAACTTGGTACATTCAACAAGAACAATGGGACCTCATCACAGATGAAAATTCCACCACGCTCACAAACACTAAGCCTCGTTACTCCATCAACCCAAATCTGAACATTCTTAGCCCGATTGTCTTCCCCCTGCCGGGTATAAAATACCGAATCTCTAAATCATGCACTGAGTAAGCCTCCCTTCAAGTCATTCCCTGCCCCGACACGTAGGAAAGCATCCTGCCATCACATCAATATTGCACGACAATCGTTCATAAGCATCATGGAAACTTGTACCTAGCTTCAGAGCTCTCAGATGTACAGCTACTGAGCTGGAATGATAGAATACCCTTCCACAAGGCGACGACAATAGTCAAATCAACTACGACGGGAGAAGCATCCCGTACCACCTTTGTAGTACCTTTAATATTACCCAATTCTTGAGTTATAATAAGCGCTCCACGTCGCAAAAGATTGAATAGAAAGGAAATAAAGGCACAAACATCAATGGAATCAAACTGCACGATAAGGAATCAAGAAGGGAAGTACTCCTAACAGCCCTGTAGCCTCCCGAAGATAAGTAGAGACATCTCTGCACCGATCCACGAGATTCTACTAGACTTGCTCATGACTCGTGAGACCTAAGGGAACCTAGTGCTCTGATACCATGTTGTCACAACCGAAAATCCACTAAGGGTCGTGATAGCGCCGGACGCCACTGTCAGGCAAGCCAACACCAATTTACTTGAAATTTCTTATTTTAACATTTTCGAGATCGTTCTTCTTGTACATTAAACAATAAGTAATAAGTTTTACTGAATAGATATTGATGTCTTTAACAAACTCAATACTAACCAATCCCATAATCATCCTAGAACCCGGTGTCACAAGTGCATGAGCCATCTCTAGGAAACAAAATAATACAACAATTGTCCGGGAATACAAATAGGATAGATAATAAATATGGAGATCTGAAAGAGACTCTGCTGGCTGCGGGTCGTCTCGAGAAGTGCAGCTCACCTAAATCTCTGTATCAACCATGCTGCTACGCCCACTAGGCCGCTAGAGATGCAGGTGCCTGTGCAACAAGAATGAACAGCAAGTGTAACATGAGTACGAAAATAACGTTTACTCAGTAAGTATCCCGCCTAATCTCGAAGAACTAGAGACGAGAAGTCGACTTCGACACTTACTAGTGGTTCAATAATGACACATCAATAGTATGACAAATCGAGGATTTATACAAACATGATTGTAATTCAATAGAGTGAAGCAAGTAAACCATCCTTTCTTTTGGTGAAATGCCCAAATTTCCTTTTTTTCATCATTTATACATACATTCTCAAAACGAGAAGAAACAATATAAACTTCAATTAATTTCAAGGCAAGCAATACAAGCATGCGCAAATCATGCCGAGGATGTACGGCCAGATCCAACAATATTTGAACTGTGCACTGCTAGAGGGTCGAATGGCGCGAACCATAGATGCATCTATTTAATCTACCGAGGCGTTCGGCCCGTTCTACAATAGATAAACACATTCAACAGTCAAATCAAGAACTCATCAAGGAGCAATTTATCCAAAGAAAAGCCAATTCTCTCTTAACAATTCAAAGAAATGAAGTTTAATCCTTTTTAGAAATTCATTTACTAATTCGATGTGATTTAGGCAATTCAAATTGTCAATAAGATTACAAATATTCCAAGTATAGCATGCTTTTGGGTCCTAGACTACCTGGACTTAAACATAATAGCAGCTACGCATGGACTCTCGTCACCTCATGCGTACGTAGCCCCTACAATTAGGAGCACATAACCAATTAACTCACCTATGGGGACAATTCCCTCTTACAAGGCTAGAAAGGAGACTCGCCTCGCTCCGATGTTCTACAACCGGCAATCCACGCCCTTCCGAAGACTCAAATCAATGCAAAAATGCTCCAACACTAGCCAATAATTATGTAAACCCATTAATATAAGATCAACTACTCATTATAATCCAATTTATAACAATTCCTAACCCCGATTGAAAAGTTGAAAAAATCGCCCTCGGGCCCACGTGCCCGGATTCCGAAATTTTTCGAAGATAAAGTTTACCCATAACCTTTGAAACTCAAATATATAATCTACTCTCAATTCCATGACAAAAATCATAGTTAAAGTCCAAGAATACGAATTATGTAGGTTTTCCTCAAACCCCCCAAATTTCTACCAATTTACATGCTAAAATCCATTCATAATCAATATATTTAACTCAAGATACGTGGGGTTAGCTTACCTTGTCGTTGATGATGAAAACCCCCACTTGAAGCTCTCCAAAATTACCCACACCAAATGAAAATGGGATAAAAATGACCATCTCCCAATTTTAAAAGAAAACACTGCCTCCAGCCTTTCCGCACCTACGGCCCTCGCTTCTGCAGCGCACGTGCTGCTTCTGGCGGTCCCAGGCTCAGGGCCAAAAATCGCATCTGCAGTCTCCTCAATGCAAGTGCGCTCCCGCATCTGCGGTTAAAGTGCCGCAGCTGCAATTACTACACCCCTTTGCCCAAACCGCATATGCGACCCCTTTGCCGCTTCTGCGGCTCCGCACCTGCGGCCAAGACCTTGCAGGTGCGGTTGCAGTAGATATCAGCTATCTCAATTCTTCTTCAAACTCCAAAATTGATCCGTTAACCATTCGGATTCCACCCGAGGCCCCCGGGACCCAAACCAATCATGCCAACCAGTCCCAAAACATAATGCGGACCTGCTCGAGGCCTCAAGTCACATCAAACAATGCCGAAATTACGAGTCACACCTCAATTCGAACTTTATGAACTTTAGGACTTCAAACTTCTACATTCGATGCCGAAACCTATTAAATCACGTTCGATTGACCTCAAATTTTGCACACAAGTCATATTCGACATTACGCAACTATTCCATGTCCCTGAATTGGATTCCAACCCCGATAAAAAAAATCCATTCCCGGTCAAACTTTCTCAAAAACCTTAAAATTTCTATCTTTAGCCAAATGACTTTAAAATGACCCACGGACCTCCGAATTCGCTTCGGATCGCGCTCTCAACACCAGACTCACTATACAGATCTATTCCCAGACTCGGAATCCCAAACAGACATTGATAACACTGAAATGGACTTCAACCTAAACTTATGAAATTCCTCCAAAAATGCTAACTTCCACAATTCTAAGGCCCCGAAAAATTTCGCTAAGAAGTTTAGGATTTTGCGGTGCCAGGTAGGCTAATTATAATATTTTATGTGCTATAATAATGATGTACATCAATTGGATTTGGTAAATAAGTGCATAAGTCTTGTAATAGGTAATTTGCGGTCCAAGCAAAGCCCTAAGTCTAAGTCAAATTGGAAAACTTCATAATAGGCTAAAATTCCAAATAAGTTCGCACAAACCCCCACTTTGGACGAGCATATCTAAGTATATATAAGGTTTTATGTGATGAACAACCTAGCAAATGAAAGTTCTTCGAGTCTACTTTCTAGATCTTCAAATCGTTTGTCATTTGGACATTCCTACACAAAGTTATGACCAAATTACCAAAAGCTGGCAAAATCCCATTTTGCGGCGAATTCTGCGATCGCAGAAGTGGTTATGCGACCGCAAATTGGTCGCAGACCTGTCCAGTGTAGCCTAGTTCTGGGCACCAGTTTTGCGCTGCATTACGCTACCCGCATACCAATTGTGCGGTCCATTATGCGGCCGCATACCCTGTTTCGGAGGCTTCATTTCCCTATTTTCATAACCCGACCCCATTTTGAGAAATAGGCTTTGGGGTTCATTTTGGGGTGATTTTATGAGCATTCTAGAGAGAGGTGAGAGCATTTTAGGGAGAGAAGGAGGAACCCAACATTAAAATCATTCAATCTAGCATCAATCTTCAAGAATCAAAGAACCCAATCACAAGATCTTCATCTAAGAGGTAAGATTCTATACACTAGAATTTAATTTCGAGTTAGGGGTATAAGATGGGTTATTCAGGTATGATTCTTGGGTGTAATAGTATTATCTATACATGCATGTACAAATTAAGTTTTTGGGAAGATTGTTGAACACAAATAAGTAAAGATTGGGTTGGGGAATGAGGGAAATCTTGTAAAAGCGCTTTGAAATTAAGATGCACAACTAGTGTTTGATAAAATGCTCAAATGAGCCGAAACCATGAGTATCTTCCTAATTTGTGTTCGATTTTGTTATTCTCAAAGTAGATTGGGATCGCTAGAATTTCCAAAACGTTGTAGTAACTTAAGGAAATCTTAAACAAGGTTGTTGGCTAAACTTTCTCTCTTAGAATCGAATTCTATAAATGTTTTCGTAAGTTCAAGTATGGTTGGCTCAAAGTTCATAAATCTTGTATTCCGGGTTATTACCCTAAACTTGACTATTCCTAAATGAGCCTTATGAATAAAGATATATATATATATATATATATATATATATATATTAAGCATGGATTGCGTATCAAAATGTTACGGCTTTAAGTCGTGTTTCAAATAAAGGCTAGTAAGCCAAGTTGTGTGAGAAAACTTGCTATGGTTGATACTCCTAATTGCTCTTATGTTTACCAAATGTATTAGATTGATTGTGTCTAGTTGTTGGTAATCTATAAAGATGTTTAAAATGAATCAAATGAATTTGTGTTGCAAGAATATAGGTGCAAGATGTGTCTCAGTGCTTTCAATATGCTATTTTGTCAAATGAGAATGTGTGAAGAATGTGAAACATGTGCTAAAATGCCTAGACTTCAAGTCGAGTTTGAATTGAGATGGTTATGCCGAAATGTGTGAAATCCTCTTTATGCTTACGACGTATAACTGCTCTCGTATGTGCCTATTATCTTGAATTGAAATGTTAAATGTTGAATTTGATATGGTGTGAAATATGTGGAAAGAACTCGAATTATGAAATGCGGCCAAGTTCCAAGTATGATGTAATGATTGTGGGCCCAAGTGCCGATGAATTGATATATGTGGAATAAAGATTGAGATGAGATGATTAATGAAAAGGGAAAACGCCTTGGTAAGACGGCTTAGCCGATCGGGCCGTGATCGGACGCCATGCCGCACACATGGTGGTATTGTGCTGATATTGAAACCAAAAAGTGAGAATGAAATTGTGATTGAGTTATACGTCTCAAATGAGACGGCTTAGCTGATCGAGCTGAGATAGGATGCCATGCCGGACACATAGTGGTATTGTGCTAATACTGAAACTGGAAAGTGACAATGAAATTGTGATTGAGGTACACGTCTCAAAAATAAGACAGCCTAGCTGATCGGGCCGAGATCGGACTCCGTGCTAATATTCACGGTGGGATATGTATATGTATATATTGGCACCAAAATTGTGATTTAAATTGGGAGTTGGTTATGATGTGCATATTGTGAACAATGGTATTGTGAACAGTGGTATTGTGAATTATGGTGAATCGGTGTTAAATATCTTCTATCTAATAATAGTATTGTCTTCATATCCCGAGTTTCATTTTTTGGCCTTTGGATATCATTGATTGTTACTTGTTGTTTACTTGGTTGTCTTTTCTTATATTGGTATTCTACTTTGAAAGAGGACTTTTAGCTATTCATACTAGTACTATTCGACAGTACTAACGTCCCTTTTGTCGGGGGCGCTACATGTTTAAATGGATGTAAGTGGTTCCATAGCAGATAGTGTTGGTTGCAGCTAGTGGAGTACCTTTTTTTTTAGCCGACTTGGTGAGCCCCACTTTATTCCGGGGTGCTGTATCATCTGTTCATCATGTACTTGTATATTGAGGTATAGTCGGAGCCTTGTTGCTGGCATTTTCATATTTCTCTTCAGTTGTATTGACAGGCTCTGTAGACAGGTTGTGGGTGGTGTCGGTATTGGAATTAAATTAGAAATATTGATATTTGGCAATGATGTATAACACTTGTAATATTTTGAAAATTATGAACGAGGTTGCTAATGGAAATGAAATGGAAGTCGTTAATGACATATTTATAAAATTTGATTACTGGTGTACATTTCCTCTTTATTCAAAGACGAGTTTGGGTAGAATGAAATCTAGCAGGTTTCCTCAGTCGGGTTTACTCGGTTGAGCGCCGGTCGCGCTCCTCGGTTTTGGGGCGTGACAAACTTGGTATCAGAGCCTAAGGTTTTAAAGTGTCCTAGGATGTCTCGGAGCCGTGTCTAGTAGAGTCCTTCTTATCGGTGTGTAGTCGACCACATCTATAAGTTGGAGGCTATTCAAACATTTAGGAATTTCACCTATCTTTGATACTCCAGTTCGTGCGGTAGAATCCAAGATATGGAGCTAATTTCCTCACTATGTCTTATTCTCAAAATGAGAAATCTTGAAACTATAATCCACGAGTTTGAAGCAGTAAGGAGGGCATGATCCCACCATTGAATCTGAGGGAGATTGCCCAAGAGTTTGTTAGGAGAATGTATCGAGCCATGGAGGGTTGGTAGAACCTGTTTCTAACGGGAGTGCCCTTGTCCCTATCAATGTCACTGCACCACCAGATCATGTAGTATATCAGTTGTTACCAATGTACGTTAGGGATGTGGAGTCGAGGGGTATCGATTAAGCTATTGCCCTATCAACCTAAAGTCACCAAGTAAGTCACTCCTTAGTACATCAATATGAACAACACAAAATTTCTACTTGTTGTATATGTACATCCATATTGAAGAGTTCTCATAAACATGGTCTTAACAAGATATTGAATAACAAAACATTGCATGCACCTACTCTTTGAACGAGACACACTATTCGTGAATCCACTCGATCACAAATTCTTTTATTTACATCCTTTTATGGAATTAAGTTCTATAATTATGTCCTTGCATTGAGTTATAACTCTAGTTTTAATACTTCCCACATGCTTTCCTAAATTCTCAACAGGGGACTATTCCCGATGAACTTCTTACAGAATCTTCTTATTAAATGGACAACATCTACTCGTTTGTGCCTATACATGTATCGTCGTAAAGTTTACCTATGTGGTGTCAAGTTCCATGTAAAGCATCCCAGTGTTGCGATCCTTCTCGAGTCACTCTTTTACTCACTAGTGTATATGGCTTCTATGGTATGAACAGTCACTCTACTCTCTTGCGAGTATTATCACGAAATCTTCTCATTGTGTAGTAACATAAGAGCATACATCAAAACCTACCATATGAGTGCATTTTAATCGAAATGGTCACCGTGTGCATAAAGTCTCTCTAAAAATTGAGATCATCACATCTCCGTCATAGCATCTTAGTATAACTTTTGTGTCCACCTGGGACATCCCACAGTAAGTAACTCACTTTGTTCCTAGTATTGTGGTTGCCTGTGACGTGATCTTGTGTTGCAGTTGGGAGTTAATATAGCAGAAGCATGTCCAGCTCATAACAAATGTTTATGTTCTCTTTATATCTCTAGAACATGTGTTAATTGTGTTCCTTAGTTAGCGAATTCATTGTGCTAGTTTTCCCAACACTTGTTCGATAACCATGAGAGAACGTGTCCTTCTATGTGCCACTATAACACTTCCTTTCTCATAAGGACCCTCAATAGGCTCTCCGTCAAGACCTAATGCACCTTTGGGGCTTATCATGGCACAATGCCTACTTCTCATGTTTTTCTGTCTTTCATTAGCATCCGGGTATTTCTCAAGTCAAAATCCATGGAAAACCCATTATGAACATCTGCAAACCTTCCATGATTATTTTATACTATCTCATTGGGTTCCGTTGTCTTTGCACACTTGACTTCTAGAATTATTAACTATGTCATTGTCATGTGCGGGGAGTTTGGCTATCCTTGGCATTCCACCTCCCTAGGTGGATAGGAGTTTTAGTTGTCTTTCTCTTTGGAGCATCATGTTAACCATTAGAACCCCTCTAACCAGTACATGATTTCATCTCAATATTAAGATGTCCTAGCTATGTGGTTTCACTCGTGAAAAGTTTAGATTAGATGGCTTCAGAGTTTCGCACATATCATGAGCATATTGATTTGGAAGACAAGTTGTCGTATCTTTAGTTATCTCATATAGGATCAATTATCAGGAAGGGTTAAGCTGTTTGAAATATGATAATCTCATAAGTGTTCAACTTCTTTTCATCCTCATGGGCTTGTGGCATAGATTCTGTGTCAGTTAACGTTAGGAGTGTAATTCAACTTCATGTATTTTGAAACCCATGTTACATTCAAGGTGCCTGAGTATTCTCATTCTTGATAAAATGATTTTCCCTACACTCCAGGAGACGACTGGGTCACGTACTTGAATATTCCTCCTTAATGATTCTTATTGCCAATGTCCTAGTTACCCCTATGCTTTATTTGTCTAATAATTGATGTCGTCACAATGATTAACCATGTCACTATTGTTAGTAGTAATCTTCGTGTCTCTTAGCATATAACCTCATGAAATACTCTGCTCAGCACATTAATGAACTCTTGGATAATTCCAGCCCAATCTTGAACTCTGTTGTTCCTCATTGCATTAAATCTATTAGGTATTGAAGGTCCAAACATGTCAAATGGGAAAAATCACCGTGTGGTCACATATATTCGATAGATAATTTTATGGTCAGTTTATGATAGCACATCATAGAATAATTGTTGAAGGCCATCAGTTTAGTGTGGGTGTTCGCGTAGATATTTAGTGTTTAGGAGGGCGAACGGGTTAATCTCAATATTTTTCTCCCCTGAAGATGTTATGTGAATTGATAATGAAGGTGACATAAGTGTATTTCACATTAGGTCGTACTATGAGTATGATGTTTCCCCATCTTTGTTCTCCCTGTTTTATCTGCTTTCATATGTCTATGTCTAAGAAGGTAGTTGAAATCCTTTGTGCATCATTCTGGTGGAAATTATTGAAGGAGAAGTTAATGGATAGTTGGCCTATGAAGTGTATCTATTTGTCATCCTTGTTAGGTAAGTTTGAGGGTGGAGATTGTTTCCGCGAATGTGTTATGGCAAAGTCTATAAGTTTAAGAGGACACATTGAAGGCCGAGAGTGTTGTGGAAATAAAGTATTTTCTCTTAATTGTATAATAATTGGTTTTGATTTGAACGGTACCTTATAGGTGTTATGATTAAAAAATGTGCAGTTCATGTCCAGGTATCCTTATGATAATGTACTGCTTGTAATGTTGAGATTAGTTTTATGCATATATACGTTGTGGTGCTTTGTTGAGTTGTGGATGTGTTGTTAGGATAGTTTTGGTGGTTCTCTGGCAGGTGGATAGGCATAGTGCTGAAATTTCTGAAAAGTTTTGGAGTTAATCAAAATTTAGGGACCTGAGGTAGGTTAGAAAAGAGATATATTATGTTAAGTGTTTGGGACGGACTCTACTTCTCATTCAAGGACGAATATCCTAAGCGGGGGAGAATGTAAGGCCCCGAAAAATTTCGCTAAGATATTTAGGATTTTGCGGTGCCAAGTAGGCTAATTATAAAATTTTATGTGCTATAATAATGATGTGCATTAATTTGATTTGGTAAATAAGTGTATAAGTCTTATAATAAGTAATTTGCGGTCCAAGGAAAGGCCTACGTCTAAGTCAAATTGGAAAACTTCATAAATAGGTTAAAATTCCAAATGAGTTCTCACAAGCCCCCACTTTGGACGAGCATATCTAAATATATATAAGGTTTTATGTGATGAACAACCTATCAAATAAAAGTTCTTCGAGTCTAGTTTCTAACTCTTCAAACCGTTCGTCATTTAAACATTCCTACACAAAGTTATGACCAAATTATCAAAAGCTAACAGAATCCCATTCTGCGGCCAATTCTGCAATCGCAGAAGTGGTTATGCGACCGCAAAATGGTCGCAAACCTGTCTTGTGTAGCCCAGTTCTGGGCACCAGTTTTGCGGTGCATTATACGACCCGCATACCAATTGTGTTGTCCATTATGCGACCACAGACTGATCGCAGCCAACTCCGCACCACTAATTAGTAGAGAGAGAGGGTCGCAATAGCTTTTACCTGATTTGAGGGTCGGGATCGAATCCACAAAGAGCTAGAAAGGGAGTTGATGTATCTATCTAGTCTAGAATCGTGTATTTGTTCCAAATGTCACTTCCAACCTTTTTGGGTTTTCTTTAATAAACTAATATTATAAAACTACTAATTAGAATTGAAACTAGAGTATGGTAAGAAATAATTGCTAACAGTTGTATCTAATGGATTAAGGGGCACTAGGGTAGTGACTTTCACCTAGGTAGCTAATTGACGGGTAATTGCTTCTAAAGCTTGATTGACATGATTGGGGAAATATGTATATCCGTTGCACAATTTTACCCACTCTCACACCTCTCGCTAGAGAGAGTGATTTTTCCCAATTGACTCTCTCGAGACCAAATGGGTAGGCAAATTAGCTCAAGCAACTAGGGTTCAAGTCGGGTAATTACTCTCTCGAGGTTTAACGCTTTAATTGGGACTATCAATTCTCATGAGTCCATCCCAATTCCTTGTTGGGTCAATTTTGGAGACTTAGGCTCTCTCTCTCAAGAAGAGCCAAGTCAACTTAGCACAAACCAGTGTTTGCAACCACCAATTAATAAATTAAGCCACAAAATTGACCCAAATACAAACACCCATAGTCAATCTAACCTTAAATCACAACACCCATCAATTACCTACACTAGGGTTGAGCCACAACCCTAGCTACTGGGTTTTGCTACTCATGCTTGAACAAGAAAATAGAGAAATAGATGAAAAAGAAGACATATTAATTAAGCACTAAACTAAAATACAAGAATATATCGTTAAAAGTAAGCTAAGATGCCAAAAATGGCTACAGATGATGTTCTCACGAGTGCAGCTGCTGAAATAAAAATAACCGATACCCTAAAAATTGAAAAAGGTTCTATTTATACTAAGCTGGAAAAACTGGACAAAAATGCCCCTGCGGGGTCAGCGCGAGCCGCACAAAATGGACTGCGGCCACACTAGGCTCTTGGACTTCAAATCCTGGCTCTCTGAACTTGGGCTCCGCGGACCGCGCAGAGTGGACCGCGGCCGCGGAGGCAGCTAGCGCGATCCGCACAAACATGACCACGGACCGCATGGGTTTGAACCTTGGCAATTTCAACTCTCTGAAGTTCTCTTTCGTGGACCGCACATAACGGCAGTGCGGCCGCGGAGCCTTCACCACGGACCGCACAATGTGTACTGCGGCCCCGTTGCATGAAGCTTGGTTTTTCCATTCTCTGAATCTCCCTAGTGCGGACCGCACAAAGTGTACTGCGGCCGCACTAGGCCTGTTTGTCCTAAGTTTGCCTTGTTTTTGGTACTTGTGCAGATTTCACTCCTTTTGAGCCGATCTTTGACATTTTGTCACTTTGTCGATCAAACCTGCAATCAAGCACAACCTATGAGCCTTTTTGGACTATTTTGTAACAATTTATAATCAAAGCGTAAGCAAGAAGGGGCATAAAACACGTCAAAATCCCTAGTTATCAACTCCCCCAAACTTAAGCTTTTGCTTGTCCTCAAGCAAACAAAATAAGAACCACCCCTTAAGGTAAAATCCAAGAATTTCCAGCAATCCTAAAGTAACCTCAACAAGCATCAATTGGGACTAACAATTGCCCTCAATACGAATGCATCATTAACAACATTTAACCTTTGAAAAACCATGGATCAAGTGCGACACAAGAGCATCAAGAGTTGACTCAACACATCAAAGAACTCTTTCAATTACTTTGGTCATTGTGGAACCCAAACTCACACATCCTCAACTCTCCCTAAGCACACCTCACCTTTAGAATAGTGGCACACAAAACGAGGTTAATGGGAATTCACTCATCTCTCTCAAGGAAAGGTCACAAGTCCGGCTCTAGGTACCATATGCTTGCCCCTTATGCAAGTATCCACTAATGTAATCTTCATTCAACTCAAGATCATATAGGGCTTTTGTGGAGTCATTGTGAAGGCTTTTGGTTCAGGGTAGGAAATGTTTTGGTCTAAGTGGGTTCCATCTTCCCTTAAGCACTTCTTTTGATTCATTTGGCACAATTCACTCGACTCTTTGAGTCATTTCACCTCTTTCCAAGGGGTTAGAGAGACTCATTGTTACTCTTTCTTATGCATTTCAATTCTTTTCTCCTTTTTCAACTTTCCACACCTTTCTTTCTTTTACTTTTCTTGAATCCCTTTTTATTCTTTCTCACATCGAGCATTCTTTTTGTCTTTTTTCTTTTCTTTCTTTTTCATTGGCTTTCCTTTTCTTCATTTTTATGCCTTATACCACTTTGTTGTCGTCCTCGTCTCTCCCCCAAAACTTATACTTTTACCATGTGCTCAAGGAATGATCGGATTCCAAGAGAGGGTATCTTTTAGAACGGGTATAGGCTTGTTACATGGTTCTTGAAAGAAAAAGGTCTAAGGCTCAAAAGGGTTAACTAGGGATCATATCATTGGTAGGCTATGGAATTGTTCAAACTATCATTTGGATCAAGGAGAGCCTATATTCATGTCTTAAGTCAAATTTCACCTAGGATTTCGTCTCAACAAACATTCAGGGCAAGTTCTAGACCAATGGCTCGAGACTTGGACTTGCAATTCAATTACTCACCACACAAGCTAAGGGATTTCTAAAGACATAGAGTCGGGGACCCACAACGACCTTAGATACGATTTTGAGCACACAATGGTCCCGAAAAACCACTTGATGATTATCGGCCAACGCAAGAGTCTCAAGGCCACAACTTTCACCATCCTAAACACAACATTTTGTCTTTGACCATGGGATCAAAGGCATATGTGCTAGGCCCAAGTGAAGCTTTGCTTGAGGTACCCTTAACTACAAACTACTAACAACAAAAGAAATAAAAACGGACTCAAACCCTTAAGAAGGTTGTCACGCCATCTATCATTGGGAAGAGCCACCCGGTTCACACAAAACTCCACCTTTGGAAAGAACCACGGCATTAAGAAAACCAAAGTCTTATTAAAACATCCCAAAACAAAACAAAAGGCTACAAGCCTATATAAGAAGCTAAATGCGAAAAAAATTTGCGAAAACAGAAAATAGAATGAATATGTACAATAGAGGTGTGAATATACAACGGGGGATGAATATATACAATGATGTAACTTTATATACAGACTAAAGGAAAGATAAGAAGTACGATAAAAGTAACTAACTGTAAGATTATATACAGACCAAATGAAAAATCAAGAAAGTATAAAATAGTATCAATATTTACAGTCATCCAAAAATGAAGGGTGCACCCCCTCGAATAAAAGCTGGCATTGTCCCCAATGCCAACTAGTCTAAATAAGCACCAAAAACAGAGAAAAAGGATATAGATGACTCCCTAAGCCATGCCCGTCTGCATAGGAGCATGTGTGGTCCTTGGGTCCTCGGTATGCTCGGGAACCTCAGACTGGTTCCCGGTATCCTACTGCTCAGCTGCTGGGACCTGGGACTTGACCTGTACTGGCTCTGGCTCTGGTACATCCGGTGGCTGACTGGAGGAAGCCTCCGGTGGGTCCGCCAACTGGATGATGGCATCATCTGCTCTAGGGATAGTCCTCCTCCTATTTGGAGGCCTTTGAGTCTGCTCCGGATCTGTGGCTGCTACTGGAATTGCTGCTGGAGTTGGGTCCTCAAACAATAAGTCTAAAGGCAGCTGGTCTGCCTTCAGTCTATCCACATCCGCCCTCAACTCCTTCACGGACTCCCTGGAGGCCCGTGTCTTGCGTAGCTTCTTGTGCTCCTTGGCAAGCTCCTTTAGAGCCTTGCCATATGAATCCACAGCCTTTGCCTAATCAGCCTGGGTACTGAGAATCTTCTCCTGGTTTTCTAGTATCTTCTTCAATGCATCCTCAATGGACTGTGGGACCTGTACTGGCTGAGGAGCTGACTGAGCTGCAATGGTGGAGGTCAATGTAGAAAACTTGGATGAAGCAGTATACATCCAGTTGTTCAGGCTCTAAAGTGTCTGGCTCAGCCAGCGGGCAGTGATAGGATGGGCCCGGGAAGATGGAATCTCCTGGCCAGCTTAGGTAGAAGGACCTGGAGGAATGTCAGCTGAAGTGGAAGGTCCTAGAGGCATAGCTGCAGTAGTGGAGGCAGGCTGAGAGGGGGCCTCTACCACAACTGGCTCTTCAGACTGACCAGTTGGGGCAGAAGCAGGTGCCTTGTAGTTCTTGTCCTTGGGGTTGTCTGGCCCCTTCAAACTATACCATGAAAATAGAACTACTGGTTTGGCCTTGACATCATAGGACTTCTTTTCCACCTCTAAGTCCCGGAAATACATGGAGAGAGTCTTGGGGTAAGGGTAGTTCCGATCGTGCTCTATACCCACTAAGGAGATAATGCGGGTCATCACGTTCCCCACATTGATGGGGTATCCCGCCATGATGAAAGCAACCAATACAGCCCGGTGATGGTCTGGTCATGGGTAGTAGGGTCCAACCGACTGCAAACAAAAGTCAACCAACCCCTAGCCTCAAAGTTTAGGGTCCTCCTCAGTATTTTTACCCCCGCAGTCAACCACTCAGGAACGGTACATGGGACTGCCAGGTATTGAGCTAACCACGGACGGACCCCCTCGCCCATCTCCAACTTTGCTTGATATAGAGTCTCGTCCTCTTCATTAAAGCCCAAATATTCATTCAGAGACTTCCCATCGAACAACACCTTTTTGTCTCGAACCTTGGTCACTTTGGAACCCTTGACGATGTGGGCTACATTACAATAAAATTCCTTCACCATATGTTCATTTGCTTCTATACAATTTTACATAAATATTTCCCAGCCCACTCTAGTCCTAAACTACGTCTGCACGTCAGGGTTGTGGGGTAATAAGTCTTTGTCAATGAAACTTCGCTCCGGTATCAGCATTCTCACCGGCCACCACTCCCTAAACTTTTGGTACGCTATCTCACTCACAAATCTATCTCCCCACACAGAGGGCTTCCTAGTTCGGGCAATGCCGCCCACCTGAGGCTTACCACCCTCCAGTACTTCCTCATCTCCCTCATCATCTCCCTCACCTCCGTCTGCACTCTCCCCGGATAATGAAGCTGTGGGGGAGGTGGAGTCATCCCCACTACCGGCTGCTGAGCCCTCAAACGACTCAGAAATGACATTGATTGGCCTTCGGATAGTGGGTGATGGTGGAGGAGTGTCATCAGTCAATCTGAAACTCGTGCTGATATGAGTTGGGACTGAGTCGGTAGAGACATCCCTTGATGGTTGATACTCACTCCCCGAGGAATGGGAAGCCGCTCTATGTGCGGCTTTTATCAGCTTCCTGGTTTGTTTTATGTTTTCTCGAGCTTGGGGAGTGAGTTTGACTATTCTCTTTCCTTTGCCCCCTCGAGAGGAATCACCTCCGCCCGGTTGTTTTGATCATTTGCCTCCTCGTTGTTTAACCATTGTCTGCAGGCACAAACATCTAACTTTGTTAGTATCAGCAGAGACAGTGAGACAGATGTGTATAATGAATTGCAGAACAAAAGCAGAAAGTTGCAGACATAGTTGCAGGAACAGGCCAGTGCGGACCGCACAAAATGGCAGTGGGGCCGCGCTAAAGCCACTGCTTTGACCGCATAGAAAAGACCGCGGTCCGCATAGGTCTAAGGTCCCTAAAAACAACTCTCTAAATCTCACCACCGCAGCCCGCGCAAAATAGTATCGCGGTCGCGGTGGGGCTACCGTGGACCGCACAAACACGACCGCGGTCCGCGGTGGATGCCCAATCCTGGCACTGTTTGCATTTTAGTTTAAATTTTTACCTAGATATGGTCCCTACTCAATTACCCGGTTCAATTATGCTCACTAAGTCTACAAAACTTAACATTCAAAACTAACTACCCTAAAAATTGAAGAAATACGGGAAGAAAAAGAAGCTACAGGATAATAAAATTAAAAATGAAATGGAATTAAACAATTAACTAAAAGAAACGGGTGAAATGTTACCAGATATTGAGAAGAAGTGAATAAACACAATGCAAACAAGCTATTAGGATGAAGATAGAAGATGAACAATAAAAAGGGGGCTCTGAGAGTTTAGGGTTCAAAAAGGGTAAAAGGAGGCCCTTGGGGTCTATTTATAGAGAAACCCCTGGGGCCCATTCTCACCTACCAGCGCGGCCGCACAAAATGGACCGCGGTCTGCGCTGGGTTTGTTTAGAAGAAGTTTGAGAAGGCAACCTCTACGGTCCGCACATAATAGACCACAGCCGCGGAGGTCCACCGCGGTCCGCACAAAATGTAATGCGGCTGCGATGGCAAACTTCAGAGAGCAATTTTGTAACCCTTCACTAGTACGGACCGCACAAAATGTAGTGAGGCCGCACTGGAAACTTCAGAGACTGAACAATTTTGCCATTATGCCATGCACTGCATCAACTCAATCCCTGCAACATCTCACAATCAGTTAGCCCAAAAATCAATCCTATACTACCAAGAAAAATCAAAGAAAACAAAAAAAAAAAGAACACATGGGTTGCCTCCCAAGAAGCGCCTGATTTAACGTCGCCGCACGACGGAGGTTACCATCACATCATTTGAAATGAACAACAGCCACCACATGGCTATCATCAAACTTCCCAAGATAATGCTTGACACGGTGCCCTCACTCTAAAGACTTCACCACTTTTGTTCTTCAAATCATGAGCACCAAACAGGGTCACACATACAACTTCAAATGGTCCACTCCACTTTGATTTCTGCTTTCCCGGAAACAACCTTAAACGAGAGTTGAATAAGAGCACCAAATCACCAACTTTGAACTCCTTTCCACGAGCATATTTGTCATGAAGGTACTTCATCTTGTTCTTATACAAGGACGAACTAGAGTACGCATGGAACCAGAATTCATCAAATTCATTGAGTTGTTCAACACGAAGATTTGCCACAACATCCCATTCAAGATTAAGCTTCCTCAAGGCCCACATGGCCTTATGCTCCAACTCCACTGGTAGATGACATGCTTTCCCAAACACCAACCGGTACGGTGACATACCAATTGGGGTCTTGTAAGCGGTCCGGTAAGCCTATAGAGCATCATCTAACTTTTTAGACCAATTGGTCCTATTAGCATTGACGGTCTCCGACAAAATATTCTTGATCTCCCTGTTAGACACTTCAACCTGGCCACTTGCTTGAGGATGATAAGGTGTAGAGACTTTGTGGTTGACACCATACTTGGAAAGCAAGGTATCAAAAGCTCTATTACAAAAATGCGATCCTCCATCACTAGTGATTGCCCGGGGTGTACCAAACCTTGTGAAAATGCTCTTCTTTAGAAATGACACCACACTCCTAGCTTCATTGTTAGGCAAGGCTACGGCCTCAACCCATTTTATAATCAACCGCTACAAGAATGTAAGTGTTCCCACATGAGCTAACAAAAGGGACCATAAAATTGATACCCCATACATCAAAGATATCAACTTCCAGAATTGTGTTCAGAGGCATCTCATCTTTCTTGGAAATCCCGCTCGCTCGTTGACATTGATCACATCTTTTCACTAGATCACTTGCAGATTTGAACAAGGTTGGCCAATAAAAACCACAACTCAAAACATTCAAAGCCGTTCTCACCCCTCCATGATGGCCACCATAGGGGGATGAATCACAAGCCTCCAAAATACTCAATTGTTCTCCTCCGGGACACACCTTCGAATCACACCATCCGTGCAAATCTTGAAAAAGTATGGCTCATCCCAATAGAAGTCTAGACTATCCCGTTTGAGCTTCTTACTTTGGTTAGAAGAGAACTCACACGGGATGATATCAGTCACAATGAAATTAACAATATCCGCAAACCATGGCATATCACACATTGACACAGAAAGTAGTTGCTCATCGGGGAATCTATCATTGATCTCCAAGCCACCACACGGCCTTCCTTCCTCCTCCAAGCGGGATAGATGATCCGCAACATGGTTCTCACTACCTTTCCGGTCCACTATTTCCAAATCAAACTCTTGAAGAAGTAATACCCATCTCATTAACCTTGCCTTGAATCTTTCTTGGTCATCAAATACCTAAGGGCGGCATGCTCGGTGTGCACTATGACTTTGGCCCCCATAAGATATGGCCGAAATATTTCCATGGCGAACACAATAGCCAACAATTCCTTCTCCGTCACCGTGTAGTTCCGTTGAGCTTCATTCATAGTCTTGCTTGCATAGTACACGGGATGAAACATTTTGTTCACTCTTTGACCCAAAACTGCCCTAACCGCAACATCACTCGCATCGCACATGAGCTCGAAAGGCAAGCTACAATTGGGTGCTGTATTGATCGGGGTAGTTGTCAACTTATGCTTTAGAAGTTCAAAGGCCTCCATACATTTCTCATCAAATATAAACTTAGCATCTTTCTCGAGCAACTTGCAAAGGGGATTCACAACCTTCGAAAAATCCTTGATAAACTGCCGATAGAACCCCGCATGCCCAAGGAAACTTCTCACCCCTTTGACAGAAGTGGGGGGAGGAAGCCTTGAAATCAATCTTGGCTTTATCTACTTCAATCCCATGCTTAGAAATTTTGTGACCCAACATTATGCCCTCTTCAACCATGAAGTGGCATTTTACCCAATTAAGAACGAGATTGGTGTCTTCACACCGGGACAATACTCTATCCAAATTCCTCAAACACTCTTCAAATGAATCACCAACCACATTGAAATAATCCATAAAGACCTCCAAAATGTCTTCCACCATGTCGATTAAAATAGCCATCATGCATCGTTGGAAGGTCGCCGGAGCATTGCACAACCCGAACGGCATCCGGGAGAAAGCAAATGTACCATATGGGCAGGTGAATGTGGTCTTCTCTTGGTCCTCCGCAGCGATTAAGATTTGATTATAACCCGAATATCCATCCAAAAAGCAATAAAAAGCTCGCCCTGCAAGGCGATCAAGCATTTGGTCAAGGAATGGTAAAGGGAAATGATCCTTGCGGGTCACCTTATTTAGCTTCCGGGAGTCCATGCAAACTCTCCACCCGGTAACCGTCCAAGTGGGAATAAGTTCATTGTTGTCATTTGTCACCACAGTCATTCCACCCTTCTTTGGAACACATTGCACCGGAGAAGCATGGCTATCGGAGATTGGATACACCACACCTGCATCTAGCCACTTGATCACTTCTTTCTTCACCACTTCTTGCATTGCTTCATTGAGCCTCCTTTGATGTTCTCAGGAAGTCCTTGCATCATCCTCCAAAATAATTTTGTGCATGCAAAATGCGGGGCTTATTCCCCGAATATCCGCCAGAGTCCATCCAATTGCCTTTTTTCGCTTTCTGAGCACTGCCAATGTGGCATCTACCTGCATGTTAGTAAGACAAGAGGAAAGAATAACTGGTAAAGTTGAATTAGAGCCCAAGAATTCATACCTGAGGTGTGGAGGAAGTGGCTTGAACTCCAATACCCAAAGGATGCTTCATTGATCTATCTGCCATCTGTAATCTCATGGAAGTTGGCCTTGATGGCCCAATACCCAGGGTCTTGAAAATTGAGAAGGGCATTAAATTGATGCTCGCCCCAAGATTACATAAAGCTTTGGCAAAGTCTGCACTACCAATAGTGCAGGGGATAGTGAAAGCACCGGGATCCTCTAATTTCGAGGCCAGTGAATGTACTATGGCACTAACTTGGTGGGTCATCTTGATAGTTTCACAGTCCATTGATCTTTTCTTTGTAACCAAATCTTTCATGAATTTAGCATAACCAGGCATTTGCTCCAAAGCCTCCACCAAAGGCACGTTGATGGATAAGCTATTCATCATGTCAATGAACTTTTTGAATGAGTTGTCACTTTTCTTCTTGGCTAGACTTTAACGATAGGGGGGGTGGTCTAGGCAAAGGTGCCTTGGCTTTTGGCACCACCGGCTCCAGCATGTCAATTATGTGCTCCCTAGACGGGTTCACGGCCTCTTGAGTTTCCACCTCGGCCTCATCAATGTCAATCCTCACATCATTGTTCACCTCATTCTCAACCACATCTTCAACTACCAAAGGAACATCTTTAGATGGATGTAGGTTGTTCCATAGCAGATAGTGTTGGCCGCAGCTAGTGGCGTATCTTTTTTTCAGCCGACTGGGTGAGCCCCACTTCATTCCGGGGTCCTGTATCATCTATTCATCATGTACTGGTATATTGAGGTATAGCCGGAGCCTTGTTGCCGGCCTTTTCATATTTCTCTTCAGTTGTATTTAGAGGCTCCGTAGACAGGTTGTGGGTGGTGTCGGGTATTGGAATTAAATTAGAAATATTGATATTTGGCAAAGATGTATAACAGTTGTAATATTTTGAAAATGAACGAAGTTGCTAATGGAAATAAAATGGAAGTCGTTAATGATATATTTATAGAATTTGATTACCGGTGTACATTTCCTCTTTATTCAAAGACGAGTGTGGGTAGAATTAAATCTAACAGGCTTGCTCAGTCGGGTTTATTCAGTTGAGCGCCGGTCGCGCTCCTCGGTTTTGGGGCGTGACAACAATAGGTGCCGAAACGCACCCGGGTCTTCCAAAACCCGATCCGGACATACGCCCAAGTCCGAAATCATCATACGAACCTGCTGGAACCTTCGGATCCCGATTGCGAGGTCATTTACTCAAAAATCCAATCTTAGTCAATTCTTTCAACTTAAAGCTTCTGAAACGAGAACTCTCTTTCCCAATCAACTCCGGACTTCCCAGAATTCAATTCCGAACATGCGTACAAGTCATAATACCTGAAATGAAGTTGCTCATGGCCTCAAACTGCTGAACAATGCGCTAGAGCTCAAAACGACCGGTCGGGTCGTTACAATAATCACATGACGTACACCATCACTTCGACACTCCCAGTAGGAACTGCTGACCATCATTACTGCCCAAACCAAATCCAAAACAAATTTGATGTCCGTAGCGAACCCCATACTGATTAGAACCTCGTTCAAAGCCTTCATACCCTATCGATGATGAAAGAACACGCATAACCGCTTAACCACTCATCTGATCAATAAGGCAAGAAACTCACTTTCCCGACCACGGCCATTGCCCACATCCTCAACAAAATGTAGTGTTATTCCTCTAAACCTTCCTCATCTCAATACAATAGCGCAAATATCAGGTCTAGGAACCTCATCTCAGCCAATACAAGCAGACACACCGATAAGTATCAACAATAATCATATGGAGCCACACGCAACTCGATTCCGTACACTAACAAGTAAAAATTTAGACATGACAGATAACAGTAAGAATTCTAAATAAGAAAACTACTAAGCAAGTTAAACAGGCAGGGAAAAATTTTAGCACTTTACTATGAACTATCCTCAACAAGGTGAAAGCAACATACACAAAATAGAAATAATGAGCCACATCTCATCACTGTACCGTTGCGGTGTGCAACCCGATGCCCATCATATCAATCCATATAGGGTACACTTTGAGCCATAATGCACGGGCTCACTGATCACACGTGCGTCAATATCAAACACAACCGAGTGCACAAAAATATAATTGTGGGAAATATTACTAGGAACAAACTATACTGAGAAAGACAAGCACAACTATGGTGCGATAAGCAAATCCACATTACAAAGGCTACCTCGCCCATAATTCCATGAGGCCTAAACTGAATCACAATATGTGTACGATGAATCATGTAACCCTCACAACCCGCCATGGTATAAGAGAGAAACATATAGCATAAACCAAGTCATGAATAACATCCATTCCACCCGATGATATACACATGGCAACAACTACACAAAACAAACAGGTTCGATCCGGTACAAAATACACATTCTCATTAGCTCAAAATAATCCCTAAACCAAATTCCGATCTTCCTCAAAAATGTAATAACCCTACAAAAGTCCATAGCAACTTTCCCATAACAGCTACCGTCAATCATCCAATACCCTACATTTCTTCTCAACTCGTAATCCAGGAATAGTTTGTCAACAAGAACATTCAATCACTGGGCCTCACGAATACCAGAATTTTCATACCCAATCTCAATACCTCTACTCAATGGCTGACACGTAACTCATACTTCGTCATCTTACGGAAAAACACCCATATGTCAAAAACACATGATACCTGCCAACCGGCGAACTCTACTCCAACAGGAACACGTAGCGCCAGCAAAACCTTAATCACGCAAAATCGTCCATGCCATCAAGAACTCATATCCTTCCCTTCGAAACTATCTGCAACCTTATACTAAGGCTGTATTGTCGGCCGGGCCCAGCTTGGGACCGCGTGCCAAACGGGCCAAACGGGCCGGTTCAAACGGGCCGGTCTCTAGTGGTGCAAAAAGCCCACAACGGGCCGGTCCTTACCAAAATGCCCGCGAGCCCGGGACCGTTTAGCCCGGGACCGGCAGGCGGGCCTAGGCCGGTTCAACCGGGCCAAACGGGCCTAACGGCTATTTTTTTTTAAAAAAAATAAAAATTTTAAAAATGGGCCAACGGCCACAATTTTAAAATGTAGCCGTTGGCCTTCATTTTTAGCCGTTTGGCACTTTAAAAAATAGCCATTTGGCTCCCAAACTTTGTTTTAACCCCAAATTTTTTATAATTACACTTTTTCCCTATTCTCAACTATAAATACCCCCTCATTCTTTCATTTTTACTCACAAATTCATCAATCTCTCTCATTTCTCAAACTCAAATTGAAGTATTCAAGTATTCACTCATCTCTCATTTCTCAAACTCAAAGTCTTAATTCAAGTTAAATCATGCCCGGTGATTCTAGATTGCACCCATTTGTTTTGGAACACTTTAATGTGGTAGATGAAAATGAAGAAGTTTACATAATAAAGTGCAAGAACTGTGGTGGAGTCTACACTCGTCGTCGAAAGGAGGGCACAGGCTCTTTAAGGAGGCATATAAAGAGTTGTCTTGCACGTTCTCCAGACATTCGTATTTAAGATTTTAAGTTTATTTGAGGAAATTTGTGTTATTTTAAAATTATTAGACGTATTATGCTTAATGTTCTAGTTTGTTAGATTAATTTGAAGTATTATGTTGAAGGTATTGAACTTTAATTTGAAGTATTAAATGTAAACTTTAATTTGCAGCTTTGATACCGAGTATTAAATGTAAACTTTAATTTGAACTATATCTATAGCTTATATATATTATATATACTATATCTATAATATATATATATATATATAATACATATATACAATATATATATATAAGGCACTATATATCTCTAATACATATAAATTATATATATATAAGCAATTTATATTAGTATATACATATATAGTTTACAAGAAATTGCCTTAGATAAAAAAAAATTTAAAAAAAAATAGCCCGGAACGAAAAAGGCCGTTTAGGCCCGTGGGCCCGCCCCTTTAGCCCAGGACCATGTGCGCTTAGGATCGCAGTGGGCCGGTTCCACTCATTTGGCCCGTTAGGCCCGGGACTGTTAGGCCCGGGACCGCCAAAGCCCGGACCGCCAAAGCCCAGGCCCGTTTCGCCTCTAACATGCTACTCGTAACACTACGAAAATCTCATAGCCAACTCTGAACCATAAGCAGATTGAACACCTCATCAATCAAGAATCTTTTATTTAACCTCAATCAATGAAAACACCACCACACGCAATATTGCCTCTATACCTATTGAAAACGTCAACTCCTACCATGGTCATAACCATGATAAATTCTTTGGAACTCATTAACACATAACCGAGGAATAAGAACTAATCACCTCTAACTTAACCGGGTCACGCAGACTGACAACCCGAAAGTAACTCAACCTAATATGCCCGTCCTGAGGGAACCTCCTGGGAACCTGAAGCCATTTCTCACATCACTCCCACATTGACATGTAGACCCTCCTTGACAAGGAAATACCGCGGATCCAATTACCATTCGCTGCTGCGTAAACAAATTTAAAAGTCCTTAAATCCACTCATCCTATTTTGATCTTCAATACGCAGCTAGTACGCATTGAGCAACCCGTGCTTCACCAACATATGCCCACTCAAAGAAATAACCATGAAAGCTCTCGGTTCCGAAACTGGTACAGCCCATGATCCTACAATCTGATCGTCATTTGCAGCCTCCACCACTTAGGTCGAAGCCATAGAACACCTCATAAGAGACATACGATCCAAACTCATCCTGCAGAAGATGGCCCGTTGGTTATACTCATATCGGCACCTTGCCAAGAACTTACCTTAATCACAATAGCCGGGCCACCAACCAATCTTTCCAAATCTACGCCTACCAACCAGACTTATAAACCCGCCTCGCACCACAAATGGACGACTAGAAGATTTAACACTATATCTACTTCTGAGGCTAGACAACTCAACACGATGATGATCAAGCATCCACAGCCCGTCGTAATCTATCTTCAACATCACTGATCATTGGCACATAGTGAATACTGAGAGCACAACATCACATATAAGCGATCGGGAAGAGTCAAAGTCGTAAGTTTCAAGGTGAAACAAGGCTGCACGATAAGTAAAGAAGAAAAGGAAATTTTTCCTAAATGCCCTGTAGCCTCCCGAAGATAGGTATGGACGTCATCATACCGATCCGCAAGACTCTACTAGACACTTGCTCATGACTCGTAAAACCTACCAATCTAGTGCTCTGATACCACCTTTTCACGACCCAAAAATCACAAGTCGTGATGGCACCTAACTCAACCCGCTAGGTAAGCCAACTAACGGAAAATACCACCCAACTGAGATTATAAGAGGATAGAAAATACATAAGTGAACATTTACAAATTTACCAAGACCGGGTAGTACGAATCACGAGCTTCTAAGATTTGGAACTTCAAAACAGATACAAATAAATACACGTTATGTTTGAAGATTACACAAACAGGTTAGCAATAATCTAAACTACCAAGGACAAGTGGCGGTTATATCCAAACGCACGAACATCTTCTGAATCAACACCCGGCGTCACCAGCAACTCCGCTCCAAAATCTGCACGGGACGTGTAGAAGTGCAGTATCTGTACAACCGACCCCATTTACTGGTAAGTATTTTGTCTAACCTCGTCGAAGTAGTGGCGAGGCTTTTAGCTAAAAAGATGCTTATTTAAATAACATGTACATTAGATTAACAATAAAGCAGTTTCAAGTATAACGGATAAAAGTATCAAATACAACCCGGCGAGTCAGACAATGAATACTGTAAAGAACCACAATAGAATATTTACGATCTTTCCTGGTATGAGATATATTTCAAAAATGTCAAAATGTCAAATCACATGGCACGGTAACACCCTCGTGCTTTTATCTCATCCTCACCATGTATAAATGAAATTATGTAACAATTCGATTAGCATGGCAACACCCTTCGTGCGTTCAACTCATCTTTCCCAAGTGATCCTATAACAGAACCAAATATATCACAAGAACACAATAATAGGAACTTCTAAGTGGGAAATACGCAAGTAGAAACCGTGGACAAGGATACACATATGGGTCACAGTAAAGGACTAAGAGGAAAGCACGTGAGTAACAACAATAATTGGAAAAAAGGAAAAATATTAACTTCAATTAACTAGCATGTTGGAGGCCTAAGTACAAATATAACAAATAAGAGGAAAACACATGTTCTTTATAAGTTAACAAGTAAGGGCATGAATGACTAGCATAGTGGAAGGCTTATACTGAAGAGCCACAGAATAGATACAGCATATAATGGAAAAGCAGAAATAGACATAGTAATTGTAAGTTAAGAAAGTAAAAGACATGGACAGTGCAACAACAATCGAGATAAAGGTCAAGTACTGGACAAGAACAACAAGTCACCCCAAATATGTAAATACAACAATAACAGCTCAAGGTAAGGGCACAACCGTATACATAGAAAACAGATATCACATCAAAATGCATTTCCCTTGTCCTCACTTGCACGGAAACACCCTTCGTGCCATGACCTCACCATAACATACAAACATAACAATACAAATGAAATGGCACGGCATCAACCTTCGTGCTTTTACTCTCAAATGAAATGGCACGGCATCACCCTTCGTGCTTTTACTCTCAAATGATATGGCACGGCATCACCATTCGTGCTTTTACTCTCAATAATGTGGCACGGCATCACCCTTCGTGCTTTTATTCTCAATAATATGGCACGGCATCACCCTTCGTGCTTTACACTCTCCCTCACATGATAATGTATAAACAATGGCACGACATCACCCTTCGTGCTTTACACTCTTTCTTACCAAGCATATGAGTATCAATGACAAATAAGGCAGGAAGCACTAATAATATCAAGGAGAGTGCTTAAGCGGATATTCCAAACAAATTCCAAATCACAACTTTCCAAGTCAACAATGGTTCAATAACCCTCAAGAACCGTATTATTCAAATACTTCCATGAATCTCATAAATGATCCACAACAAGTAAAGAGCCTAGCATCTCAAGAAATTCGGTTGTAGTAATGTAGTAATGATTTCGCATAGAGATGACCGAATTACACACATCAATGTATTCTTACAATTTCCATCAAGTTTGATCGAGTTATAACAAACTAAGTCTTGATATCTATTATTTAATATTATGTCCTTAGTATCTAAGAGTCAAACAAGGCATTAAGCAGAATGTCACAGAATTCTACAAATATAACATAATCCACCCCCGAGCATGATTAACCCTGGCACATACATATACGCTCGTCACCTCATATATATATCACCCTCGCATGTAGCAGACAATGACAAATAGAAGGAAAAATTCCCTCAACAAAGCTAGGCAAAACACTTACCTCGATCCGGCTAACTCAACACTCAACTTTGCCTTTTCCTCTACAAATTTGCCTCCGCTCGACTCAATCTAGCCAATGACGACTTGAATACACCACACGATGCAAGATAAAAATAATTTCAATTAATAAAGCTATGATTTTTCTTCAATTTCTAAAAAGTCAACAAAAGTCAAACCCCGGGCTCGCCCGGTCAAAACCCGAGTCCAAAGGTAGGTCTTGACTACCTATAGCCCCACGAGTCCAAATATGTGTTTTGTTTTCAAATCCGAGTCTTATTCGACTCCCAAATCTCAAATTTTTATTTTTCAAAACTTTGACAAAATTCTCAAAATTTTCCATAGTGTTCCCATGAATTTGATGTTAAATCTTGTATAAAATCATGAAATATAGTTGGAAATTGGTTAAAGATACTTACCCAATATTTTGGTATGAAAATCCCCTCTCAAAATCGCCTCACCTCGAAGCTAGGGTTCAAAAATATGAAAAATGAAGCAAAAACTCGGAATTCTCAGCACTTAACAGGCTGCATATGTCGCATTTGCGAACAAAACTTCGCATTTTCCAATGAACAGTGTTTTCGCAATTGCCATAAATGGTTGGCAATTGTGGATGAACAGTATTTACGCAATTGTGAATGAACAGTGTCGCACCAGAAACCAGCAAAATCCAAACTTCTCCGAAATGATCCGAAACCACCTCAAAACTTATCCGGAACCTCCCAAACACAAACATATATGAATTTCAATCATAAAATACGCTACGGACTTGCTCGCGCACTCAAAACACTGAAAGAGGTCGTCTTAACCCGATATTCACCATGGTCAAACTCCCAAGTTTCTTAATTTTGCTAGTCTCTCAACCAATGATCCAAAAATACACCCAAGCCCCTCGGAACTCCAAACCAAAAGTGCACACCAGTCTAAAAACATCATACGAACTAGCTCGCGCGATCAAATCGCCAAAATAACACCTAGGACTACGAATTGGACACCAAATCAAATGAAATTTTTAAGAAAGCTTTGAAATCTCTATTTTTACCACCGGACGTCCGAATCACATCAAACCGACTCCGTTTCTCACCAAATTTCACAGATAAGTCAAAATTATTATATTTGACCTTTATCGGGCTCCGGAACCAAAATACGGATCCGGTATCAACAATGCCAAACATTCAATCAATTCTTAAAAACATTAGATTTTTCAGACTTTTAATTTTCAATAAAAATTCATAACTCAAGCTAGGGACCTCGGAATTCGATTCCGTGCACACGCCCAGATCCCATATTTCAATACGGACCCACCGGGTTCGTCAAAATATGGGTCCGGGTCTATTTACTCAAAACGTTGACTGAAATCAACTAAAATTAACTTTTTAGGAAAAAATTCTTATTTTTATCAGTTTTATTTTTTTGCATATAAGCTTCCCGGATCAATATCCGGACTGCGCACGCAAATAAAGGAAGGCTAGAATGAGGCTCTAAAGGCTTCGAAACAAAGAGTTTGGCTCTAAATCACCGAGCGAAGTGCAGATACTCAAAACGACCAGTCGGGTCATTGCAAAAATACACGCACTGCCACGTGTCTATTTTGTAATTTTTGCTCTTTCTTTTTCTTTTTTTCCTTCTTTTTATCCGATTACACTTTTTTCTTTCTTTTCCATTCTTTCTTCACATTTAAAATATTCAATCGTTCATAAAAATTACTCTTTGATCCAATCCTAGTTTCATAGAGTTTGTGTATGTGGGTCTATTGCTTGTTCCTATTGAAATTTTAGGAACTCCACTTTTACCGCGCATGAAATTTATTGTTATTGATTGTGAGTTCCAATTTTGATGTTATTTTTCCGGTGACTTGTATATCCTGGTGGGAAGCTGGAGAGATAAAATCTGGGTTTGGGTAGTGATGATGGTGCTAAGGTTATGGTGCCGAGGTGAAGATCAAAAGGGTGAAGAATAAAAAGAAGGCGGGGGTAGGTGAAGGTGGTGGTTACGGCATAGAGGTGGTGTTGAGAGTGAGAGGAAGAAGACTAGAAGGAAAATAAAAGAAAGGAAAAATAGTTTCCCAGAGAAGGTCATCGGCGTTCATGGTCTTTGCCGGAAAAGAAGAACAGAAAAACGAAGAGAGTTATTTATTTTTTTATTGTAACAGAAAATTACAAAAATAATTTTTTTCCCACTTTTTTGCTTCTCATTCTCTTTTTTTTTTTTTTTTGCTAAATTAATAATTTGTACATATTTTATTAAATTTCTTAATAAAAATACAGGATCTGAATAAAAACTAATGGATTTCGCCGAACCCACAACTAACACCATGGTTCCGCTCCTGCTTGTCAAGACGACCGAGAATGACTCATGCAACATCTTTTACAATAACATCTGCTTATGTATGAACTTAGTTTAATAAAATCAAAAGCCGTGATCAGAAAAGACATGGACGAGAATGGATTGGAGTTCTTCTTATGTGCCACAGATTGTAGAGCGCCACTCAAACCGCCACTTCCTCCAATTAGCAGAAATCTTGTCATCTTGTATACAAAGAACTTGGAATTATTTAGTGTCGCGGACTGGGCAGTGGCAGTCATGTCACTGTCGATTTTTCTCTTCTTTTTTTTTTATTTACGAACCGGAGAGACAAATGATTGAATTTCAACGGATCGTATTGTTACTCTTAATTCATTAATTGATTCTGCCTAGATTACAAAATAGAATATATAAACAGTAACTATGTATATTAATTATAATAGCATGAATATCTAACAGAAATTTAAATGTTGATCGACTTATTAACTTTCGTTAGGGCAATACATATGTGATAAAATTATATTTACAGCTGATTTTTTCTTTTTAAAAAAAAAAATCATCATTTGGGTTTAAGCCACTTCCTATTAGGGACGGATGTAGCATTTCGGCTATGAGTTCAATTGAAACCATAATTTTCTATACGTAATATGAATTTATATATAAAAATTTACTAAAATCTCAACAAGTAGTATTAAGTTTAAACCCGTAATTTTAACAGTATAATGAATTTAATATTAAAATTTTTAAAAGCTAAATCCATAAATTTAAATCCTAAATTCGCATCTGATTAATAAACAATAGGAAATTTAGCTACGTACGTCACAGAAGATAGAATAAAATAAAAAGGTTGGAAGACACCAGAAACGAGTGGAACAAAGAAATACAAGAACGACCAAACTACTAAATGGTCCTAGAAATGGAAATAAAAGTCTTTTGAATCAGAAATGTATAGCTTTGCATGTGATGTTTCTTCACTTATCAACTTTTTTTGTTTTTATTTTTGTTTTAACTCATGAAATTTGACTCTTAATCAATCGGATTCATCCGAACTCTATTTTTTATGCAAAAATTTTAAACAAACGATAGATAGGAATTTATATCTTAAAATTATAATAAACTCGGTATTAAAGGTTCGTTAATTTAAATTATGAATTTACGCCTTCACAATTTTATTAACCAAGGTGAAGTATAATATATATAATCATCCAACACAATGATAAAGTGTCATGATTTTGAGGTACTATATGATTGACCAAGCAACTTCATTGTCATAAATGAAATTATTGAATGTAGGCGAAATACACACTACAACAAATTAGGCATTTAACCACGCCTGAAAAGTGTGGTCTAAACTATCAGAAAGTGTGGCTTTTGATCATAGACCACACTTTTTGACCTAAGGCAATACTTTTTACGGGGTGGCCTAAACAAGCGTAACCTTTACCCTAATGCAACACTTTTCATAAGGCAAAGGCTACGCTTGCCTATGGCCACACTTTTCATGTCCTAAAGCTACACTTCTAAAGGGACGCCTTTCATGTCCTAAAGCTACACTTCTAAAGGGACGCCTTTATTACCTCGTAGGCCACGCTTTTCAAGTGTTGCTCCTAAGCTTCACTTCTAAAGCGTGGTCTTTGTTACTATGCTTTTAATTTTTTTGGATATACACCCTATAATTGCATTTATTATCAAATACATATTTTATCATATATTTAAGGTCATTACTTAAGTATAAAAATCGGAAGCACTTCATTATCAATAAACAAAAGAGATTGTTTCAAATACATGCAATGAACTTCAAACAAAGGAATACACTTCATGTAATACAATCAACCAATAAAGCAAATTGCTTCAAGTTGCGTACTAAATATGAACTTTACAAAATCAAATGTTTTGTCCAAAAATCTTCTTCCTTAACTTCAAATGGATCAAACTGACTTTGGCCACCACGTTTAATTGCACCACAAGAATTTTCCTACACATTGAATAAGTAATCAAATATTAGATGGAAACCAATAGAGTGCAAGCTCAAAGGAGAAGATCTCACAGGTAATTTTTCATACAGAATGAATAATAATGGAAATTATTACCATAACTGATATACAACACAACAAAGGCCAGTAAAACAATATTTGCGCAATATTTACTTAATTTCAATTCACACACCAAGTGCACTTGCCAAAATGTTGCATTGGTGGTAACATAACATCATAAAAATGCAATAAGATGAAAACATACAATAAGATCAGAAGCTAGGCTACGTTTCTATTTTTTATGGTGACTCAAAAATAGAACCTTTTGGCCAGAAAGTGAACTAGTCTAAGAAAAGGCTATATCAGGGTGCTCACCAAAGAAAGAAATTGTGATCATCAGAAACAACAATGACTTGCATTCTTAAAGCAATTCTAGTCATCCAACTGAGAGAACATAATAATTTAGGGAAGCAAATTAAGGGAGGAAGAGAAAGCCACGATACTTTTGATGGTTCTTTCCTGTGGATATGTCTATGCTTAGTACATTACTACTCCTCTCCCCAATAAAACACCATCTCTAGCTCTATGTACTAGCAGTAGTACCAAGTAAAACCACTTGTATTCATTAAAAAGATATGAAAATGGTGATACTAATGCATAAAAGAGAAGTCCTCCCATCCCAAGAATAGTACTAACATCTTGCTTTAGCAGGTACAAACAATAAACAATAAAAAAATTACCTTTTCAAAAATTTGGAGATTTTTTTGTGTTTCTGAGTCTATCTATTTGATTTACTTTGTTTGCACCTGATTAGTGTCGAAAATCCTAATTTTGGGGGTTTATTCGAGCTTCTGAGACTGTTTGTTTGTTTTACTTGTTTATCGCCTCTAAGCTCGATTGATTTCGAAAAACCCTAGTTTCTTCGGGGTTTACTCAAGTTCCTAAAGTTTACTTGTGCGATTCTCCTATTTGAAATTGTTCTACTTTATTTGAAGGTTTCAGCATCTCTTTGTGTGATTCTTTTGATTCTACTTTCTTACTATCTGTCAAACTCGATTATGTTTTTAGAAAGGTTTTCACCTAACCTTTTGCATGCTTCTGATCTTTTCTCTCTTACGAAGCCAACGAAATTTGACCTACATGACTATCATGCTATTACTGTATGCTACCTCTCCTTGCCATAGCTTGGCCTCACATGTCTATTACTTGTGCACCTCATTTATATACTGAGTCCCTTCTGTGATTGATTTTCAAATTCGTGGTTGATTTTCAAAACTTTTCCTTGTGCAGTTCTGATTTTTTACTCGCCCGTTAAGGGTTAATTGATTCTCCTTCTTTGTTTGGCCTTACCAGATCCTTTCCAAAATAAGTACACTCCTGTATTTAGACTTAATCCCCTACTATATGGTTTTACCGCTCCTTTTATGGCAACAATCATTCTGCTTACAAATTGATTTTCTTTTCTTATATTAATCCTGTTAAGTGCCCGTTGAGCAGTAATCCCTTGATTAAAGGGAAAACCTGTGTTAATTGATTTTGACTGTGATTATTTCCATGTTTGTGTTGAAACTGTATTTGTTACCTTATTTTCTACTCGTTTTCAAAACTATAAATACATGTACTTCTTCCCTTTCAAGGGAGTGGGAACATGAACAAGTCATCACTTCTTCTCTCAAAATACACTCAGATTTTCTTTAAAAAAATATTCGAGTTCTCTGTACTCATAAGCTTAAGGTTCTTTTGATTGTGGCTTGGTTTGAAACTATCCTGGTTCTCTTTGCTTGCTTCTTCTGCAACTTGTATGTTACCTTTGTTTAATTTCTGCCACTCCCCTATGTGTTTATTCTCCAGTTCATTCTTTATTGGATTTACTACTTCCATAATGTAAATTTTGCAAGTTGGTTTGTCTCTTTGCTACACTCCTACATGAATCCCTATCCCCCAATCCCTTTTGTATGTTGAGTTATGGTTCAGAAACATGACAACACTTGACATTGTTGTTCATGTATATGGACTGGACTCCCTGAGTCCTAAACTCTTTCAATTCCCATTCCCCTTTCCCCTTTATATGTATCTTGAGCTTAAGACCTTGGTCTGGCAGTGTCCTAATCACTATCTAGACCATAGTCTGGCCTTCACTAGGTCTGTGCTCTTATTTGCTGGCTGAACAGGCTTGGTCAGGGGTGTGCCAGCCTACCTCATGGTTAGGTATGACCACCAACCTGCCTTGGCATTCTCCCCCCCCCCCCCCTTGCTCTTCTGCACTCATTCTTAGAATTTAAGTTCTGCCCCTCTCTTATGAGCCTTGCCTTGTGACCCCTGAGCTCCCTCTGAACTTGAACACCTGAGGGTTGGCTCTTCCACACTGCACTATAACTCATTCTGATTAATATCTTGGGTGTAAGCACTGCCTGGGTTCCTGAAACTCCTTGGATCTCTGAAACACCCTAGATAAGAGAAGGCTTTGGAAATCTTGATCTCGGAAGTGGCTCAATCTCATATTATTAGACACTAAGTCTGAATTAGGCTGCTCGGATGTAGCTGATAGCTTCTGATGTACTTTTAACTTCAGTCTTGTTCTACTGGTCTGTAATGATTTGTATAAACTCATGGGAATTTAGTGAAAAAGGGAGGGGTTACTTTTATGCACAAAGGGTAGAAAATATGCCTATAGGATTTTGTCTCTAATTTGTGCAATTTCATACGTAGAAAGCATGTCTATAGGATTTAACTTCTGAATTCTGCAACTACGCATGTAGATACCATGCCTATAGGGGTTTGCATCTCTGCATATAATAGCATCATTAGGCAAACAGATAGGTTTAATAATAAAATGGCATATGTAGATATCTTGGTTTACAAGGCTTCCATTAGTATTTAAAAAGATATCACGTATAGAAAGCATGCCTATAAGGATTTCGAAACCAAAAAAATTGTCTCACTTATTCAGAACAGTGTTGACTTTACTAAAACAAACGACTTTTCTTTCTAAACCTACTCGCATGAAATCTGGTAAACATTTCCCAACCGATCTGCATTCTGGAACTCGTTTAGTTGTTAAACCACGTACCCTTTTCTGAAACTTTTTGTTACTCTGAAATTTTCTTTTAAAATCAGCTTGTGTTTTAAAATCAGTAGTTCTATCCAACACATAGACAAAAAAGGTTAACTAATCAACTGGATCAGTCTTAGACAACTGCATTCGAGTAAGCCTAATGCAGACTTCCTATCTAAAAATATGTGTTGAACCAGTCCGCTCATCGCTTTAATTTAATTTAAGACCAAACCAGTATGTGCAAGACATGCTAAACTCTATGGCTTTATCTGATTCTAGGAGGTTTATTTGAGCCCTGCTTGCTTATTTGCTTTCCCCTTTACTTGTATTATGTGTTTTGATTGATGCCTTAGTATTTTGTCCTTTGAAAACTCTCCAAAAGGCCCCAAACCACTCTCTCATTAGGACTAGTTAGTCCAAATGCCTCCGGGACTGATAGGATTAGGACGGCTACTAGCATGCAATAAGTAACGAGACATTCCGCGCTTTAATACCTTAATGGGGTGGGAAGGGTAGATGTGGATATGATGACCACGCGTTAACATCATGTGTATAAACGGTTACCGGGTGTTGTGTGGGGTGATCCATCTTTTTACTTGTTTATTTCGAAAACTGCTTTTTCTCAAATTTCAGCTTCTTTAACTGCTACTTCCAGCAATTATGTAAAATTTCTCCCTCTTTTCACTCGTTTATTCTGAACAAGATCCAAGGGCCCTCCACCTCCTCCTCCTCCGAGTCCTATCCGGAACAAGAACAAAGGTAGAATGGGAGATCCGAGCACCAGAAAAGAAATTGAGGTTCCTCAGGGTACCCCGGTTGCTAAGGAAACTGCTACCCAACTTGAGCAAAAATTATTAAAGTTCCAAGAAGAACTGGAGCAGGTTCGGAACTTGGCGAACCTGTCATTTTCTCTCACCGCTCCTGATGTCAACACCCAAAATCCCGCACCTCCAAAAAACACCCCACAAGCACAGATACAACCCACTCATACCCAACACTGCAACGCATGCCACACTCCGAACAATACTCCACTACTCATTCCCGAGCCACTGAACACCACAAATGACCATCTCCACAACACTCCTATTTACGTGGATACTGTACCCCATTATACTCAACCAATCTCAAGTGCACCTGAGTCTGATGACAAAGACTCCCTTATCATGAACTTAGCAGCAGAACTCAAGAAATTGACCAGCCGAGTTCAGGGCGTGGAAGGTAACAAAGGTATTGAGGGGTTAAATTACGAAGACCTCTGCATTCAGCCAGATGTTGAACTTCTGGAGGGGTACAAACCTCCCAAGTTTGAAATGTTCGATAGAACAGGAGATCCCAGGGTCCACCTGAAGACATATTGCGATAAACTGGTCAGAGTCGGAAAGGATAAGAAGATCCGTATGAAGCTCTTCATGAGAAGTCTGAAGGGGGATGCTTTATCCTGGTACATCAGCCAGGACCCCAAGAAATGGACAAGCTGGGTAGGCATGGCCTCGGATTTCATGGATAGATTCCAATTCAATACAGAGAATGCACCGGATGTATTCTACATCCAGAATTTGAAGAAGAAATCTACCGAAACATTCCGCGAGTATGCTACTCGTTGGAGGTCAGAAGCTGCAAAGGTCAGGCCGGCCTTAGAAGAAGAACAGATGAACAGGTTCTTCGTCCGGGCTCAAGATCCCCAATATTACGAGAGGTTGATGCTAATCGAGGGTCAGAAGTTCTCCGATATCATCAAACTGGGAGAAATAATCGAAGAAGGCATTAAGGATGGTATGGTTACTAATCTTGAAGCATTATAGGCCACCAATAAGGCTTTACAGTCCGGTGGCACGTCCAAGAAGAAAGATGTGAGTGCCATAATGGTCGCACAGGGAGCCAAATCACCACTAAAATGCCACACCTACCCATCACCTCCACTTACATATCAGCCTATCACGAATTACCAAGCACCCACACCCTCCTATCCAAATCCACCTCCCGTCTACCAATCATCTCCACCTCTCACATATCAACCCACCTCACCCAGATACTCTCAACCAACACCTGTCTACCAAGCTTATAAAGCTCAACCCTCTCATTACCAATCACCTCCCACCCGCCAAAATTTCCCCAGACCGAGGCCAAATTTCGACCGCAGACCTCCCAGACAATACACAACCATCGCTGGACCAATTGATCAGCTGTACGAGAGACTTAAAACTGCTGTTACGTCACCCCTATCCCAGCCATAACTCCAGAGAATCCTTCCCGGTGGGTCAACCCTAATAAGACCTGTCCGTACCATTCCGGCATGAAGGGACACACCCTCGACGAGTGCCGCTCATTGAAGGACAAGATTCAAACCCTGATCAACAATAAGGTCATCGTAGCAAAGGAGCCTGCTCCTAATGTTCGCAACAACCCTCTGCCTGACCACAAAGGTGGGAACATTCACATGATCGAGATCTAAGATGATTGGGACCCCAAAGGGTCGATAGGTTTGATTGTTGAAGGTGATGAACCAAAGAAACCAGCGGTTACACTTAGCCCAATTGTTGTGCAGAATCAGCCCTCCAGGGACGATGAAGTAAACATGTCTACACCTCTCGAATTTGAAGCGCCTCCTTCTGCAAAGGCGCCCGGGCCAATTGAGGTTGAATTTGGAGTTCCAAAAGCACCTGCACCCTTTAAAGTTGCTGTGTTACCCCCAAGGGTACCTATTCCTGTGGCAATGTCAGATATAACACCATTCCACTCAAATGCCATACCATGGGATTACACTGCCGAAGCTAGGAGGAAAGGAAAGACCAGGACAGGAGAAACAATTGCTGCACAAGGAATAACCTGAACAGGGAGGATTTATACCCCAGAACACTCAGCTGAGTCCAGTAAGCAAGCCTCGGGACGGCCTATTGAAACTGGGCCCGACGATCTTTGGAGGAAAATACAAGCTAAGGAGTACTCGGTCGTTGAGCAATTAAACAAAACACCAGCACAGATCTCCATCCTAGCTCTTCTACAGAGCTCTGACGCTCACAAGAATGCCTTAATGAAGATACTGAGCGAAGCTTATGTGCCCAGCAACATAACTAGAGGCGACATGGCAAATATGGTAGGACAAGTGCTGGAAAGCCATAAAATCACCTTCCACGAAGATGAGCCGCCACCGGAAGGACTGAGCCACAACAAGGCACTGCACATCACCGTGCAATGCGAGGATTATTTCATCACTAGAGTCCTGATCGATGGAGGATCCAGGCTCAACATCTGTCCGCTGATAACTCTCAGAACTTTGGGAAAAAGCCTGGACGAAATCAAAGATGGGGCTATCAATGTCAAGGCCTTCGATGGGTCCCAAAGGGCTACTATTGGGGAAATCAACCTATGCTTGCAAATAGGGCCAACATGGTTCGACGTCTACTTTCAAGTGATAGACGTCCCGGCATCCTACAACTTGCTGTTAGGACGGCCCTGGATCCACGCTGCTGGAGCCGTAGCATCGACCCTGCATCAGGCAGTGAAGTTCGAATGGAATCACCAGGAGGTGATTATTCATGGCGATGGTAGTAACCCCATATATAGTCGCCAGACCATCCTAATAATTGGAGGCAGAAGGAGAATAGGTGGAGAACATACCACCACATTGAAAGGGTCAACGCTGTAGACAAGGATAAGTGGTGGGATAACAAGATTGAAAGTATCCTGAAGTGGTGTGGGTACGAGCCTGGAAAGGGACTCGGCAAAAACCTCCAGGGGATCACTAAGCCCATCAAACTAAAGAAGCATGGTACTACATTTGGCTTAGGGTACGGTTATACTTGGGAAGAATTCCAGACCTGGTCGCCACCATGGCGCGGCCCCTACTATCCATTGGAGCTTCCGATACCTAGCCTGGAGCAGACCTTCCAACCGGCAGATACTATATATGGGTCAGAAGAAGATGAAGCATTGGCAGCCATGAAGAATCTATTTCTGGAGGATGATGATATGGATTGTTGTGTTCTTTTCGAGGAGGAAGGGGAGGAAGGCCCTTCCATACAAGCAGTGAACCGAGGAGACCGCCTCAGCAATTGGTCAATTAGAACCGTCAGGGCCCGGAAAGCTTCGGGGTAGCAAGGCTAAACAAAAGCACCATGCATCTCATTTTACTTTTTACTAGCTGATTTTTTTTCCACATTGTCTTTAATTTTGAAAAGAGCTCCGATGTTCCAAACAATCATGAATTTAATAAAAGCATTTCAGTTTATCATATATCTCGCTCTTATTATTTTCTCTATCATTTACTGTATTACTATTACTTACTTTGATGACGAACCAACGATTGTGACTAGCAACGAAACAGCGCAGCAAAAAGATGTAGATTCAGAAGAGGATGATATACCAGAAGAGGTCGTCAGAGAGGTTGAGAATTTTGAGAATAGACCTAAGTCTAATCTGGAAGAAACTGAGGTCGTTAATTTGGGAGATACAGAAAATGTCAAAGAAACTCGCATCAGTGTTCACCTGTCACCATCAAAAAAGGAAAAGTACACAGAATTTTTAAAGGAATATGAGGACATATTCGCCTGGTCGTATGATGATATGACTGGTCTCAGCACGTCCATTGTAGCTCACAAACTGCCAACAGATCCAGCCTGTCCGCCGGTAAAATAGAAGCTCAGGAAATTCGAACCCGACATGAGTTTGAAAATCAATGAAGAGGTTACTAAGCAAGTCAAAGCTAAGGTTCTCAAAGTGGTAGAGTATCCGACATGGTTAGCCAACATCGTGCCAGCACCAAAGAAAGAAGGGAAAGTTAGAGTTTGTGTCGACTACTGGGATCTTAACCGGCCAGTCCCAAAGATGACTTCCCCTTGCCGAACATACACATTCTTATCGACAACTGCGCCAAGCATGAGTTGCAGTCGTGGATTGTTTCGCCGGATATCATCAGATATGGATGGATGAGGAAGATGCAGAGAAAACGGCTTTCATCATGCCGTGGGGAATGTATTGTTACAAAATGATGCCACTTGGGTTGAAGAATGCTGGCGCCACCTATATGAGAGCCATGACTACTATCTTTCACGACATGATACACAAGGAGATTGAAGTATATGTGGACGATGTCATCATCAATCCAAGAAAGCCACTGATAATATGGAAGACCTGAGAAAGTTCTTCAACAGATTGAGGAAGTACAATCTGAAACTGAACCCCACCAAGTGTGCATTCGGGGTTCCTGCTGGAAAATTACTAGGTTTCATCGTGAGTCGTCGAGGAATAGAATTGGACCCATCAAAGGTCAAAGCCATTCAAGAATTGCCACCGCCAAAGAACAAGGACGTAATGAGTTTCTTGGGGAGGCACAACTATATCAGCCGGTTCATAGCTCAGTCCACAGTCATTTGTGAACCCATCTCTAAGATGTTGAAGAAAGACGCTGCTACTAAGTGGACTAATGATTGTCATAAAGCCTTTGACAGAATCAAGGAATACCTATCAACGCCGCCAGTCTTGGTTTCGCCCGAGCCAGGGAAGCCTCTATTGCTTTATCTTGCGGTTTTGGATGGAGCGTTCGGTTGTGTTCTGGGACAACATGATGAAACGGGGAGAAAGGAGCAAGCCATCTACTATCTCAGTAAAAAGTTCACCCCGTACGAGGCCCGGTATTCTTTATAGGAGCACAGCTGTTGTGCTCTGACTTGGGTAGCTCAGAAATTGAGGCATTATTTATGTGCCTACACTACTTATCTCATATCAAGGATGGACCCGCTGAAGTATATCTTCTAGAAGCCCATGCCCACTGGCAAGCTCGCCAAGTGGCAAATCCTACTAAGTGAATTCGACATTGTTTACGTAACTCAGAAAGCGATCAAGGGCCAAGCCATAGCAGACCACCTTGCTGAGAATCTTGTCGGCGGAGAATACGAACCCCTGAAAACGTATTTTCCTGATGAAGAAGTGTCCTTTGTAGGAGAAGATATTGCAGAATCCTACGAGGGTTGGAGGTTGTTTTTCGATGGAGCTGCAAATTTCAATGGAGTTGGCATAGGAGCAGTCCTAGTATCAGAAACCGGCCAGCACTACCCGGTATCCGCCAAGCTCAGATTCCCTTGCACCAACAACATGGCCGAATACGAAGCCTGCATCCTGGGGCTCAAGATGGCCATTGACATGAACATTCAGGAGCTGCTAGTGATCGGGGATTCAGACTTGCTCATACATCAGGTTCGAGAAGAATGGGAAACCAAGAACTCCAAGATACTCCCCTACTTGCATCACATACAGGAGTTAAGGAAAAGATTCACAAAAACGGAATTTCAACATGTCCCCAGGGTCCAAAACGAGTTCGCTGACGCACTAGCTACTTTATCATCCATGATCCAGCATCCAGACACAAATTTCATTGATCACGTCCCAGTAAAGATCTATGATCAGCCAGCTTATTGTGCTCACGTTGAGGAAGAAGCGGACGGAAAAACCATGGTTCCACGACAGCAAGGAGTACTTGACAACAGGAGAATATCCAGAACTTGCCAACACCACTCAAAAGCACACACTTCGGAGATTATCCAACAACTTCTTTCACAGTGGGGGAATCCTGTATAGGAGGACTCCCGATTTGGGTTTACTAAGGTGTGTCGAAGCAAAAGAAGCATCCAAACTATTGGACGAAGTGCACGCAGGGACCTGCGGGCCGCACATGAATGGCTTTGTCCTAGCAAAGAAGATACTCCGAGCAGGATATATTTGGATGACTATGGAAACAGACTGTATCCAGTATGTTTGCAAATGCCATCGTTGTCAGATACATGCAGACATGATAAAGGTGCCTCCAAACGAGCTTACTGCAACAAGCTCAACATGGCCATTCGCCGCCTGGGGAATGGATGTTATTGGACCTATTGAGCCTGTCGCATCAAACGGGCACAGGTTTATCCTGGTGGCAATTGATTATTTTACCAAATGGGTTGAAGCAGCGTCATACAGGGCAGTGACTAAGAAAGTTGTGGCAGATTTCGTTCGTGATCGTATTGTTTGCCGACTCGGGATTCCAGAATCAATCATCATTGATAATGGTTCCAATCTCAACAGCGACTTGATGAAAGCCATATGCGAGTCATTCAAGATCAAACACAAGAATTCTACAGCCTACAGGCCTCAGATGAATGGAGTTGTAGAGGCAGCCAACAAGAATATCAAGAAGATATTAAGAAAGATGGTCGAAAGTTACAAACAATGGCATGAGAAATTATCATTCGCCCTACTGGGATACCGCACCACGATCCGCACATCGACCGAAGCAATTCCCTACATGCTGGTTTATGGTACAGAGGCGATCATCCCCGCCGAGGTAGAGATTCCCTCTTTGAGGATCATACAAGAAGCAGAGTTGGACGACGCAGAATGGGTAAAAGGTCGCTACGAGCAATTAGCCCTTATAGATGGGAAAAAGATGAATGCAGTTTGTCACGGTCAGTTGTATCAGAACAGAATGTCCAGAGCCTTCAACAAAAGAGTTAAGCCAAGGAAGTTTACACCGAGGAAGCTGGTGTTGAAGAAAATATTCCCACATCAAGATGAAGCCAAGGGGAAATTCTCTCCCAACTGGCAAGGTCCGTACATGGTTCACCGGGTTCTAACTGGAGGATCCCTTATTCTTGCAGAAATGGACGGAGAAGGTTGGCCAAAGCCAATCAATTCAGATGCAGTGAAACGATACTATGTGTAACCACTTATGATTTCTTATGATGATGTAGTTTGAACTACGCCTGACCTGATTCCCGTTTAATAGGGGATACGTAGGCATCCCCATAGGTTCGGTCACAATTTAATAAAAATTCCATTTTTCCTCCCTACTATTGGAACTGGGGCAGAATTTTGAGGAGGACCCTCAAAATTCTGAAGTTAGTTTTCAGCCATTCATCGTCAGGAATGTCACCTCAGTAAACTGGGGCAAAATTTTGAGGAGGACCCTCAAAATTCCGAAGTTGATTTTTTTTAGCCGTTCAGCGCAGCCGTTAGAAGCGCCAGCCCAGTAAACTGGGGCAGAATTTTGAGGAGGACCCTCAAAATTCCAGAGTAAGAAAGGTTGCAATGTCTTGAACCACATCGCAGTCGTTGGTTCATCTAAAGAAAACTATTTTCTACTTACGTTATATTTACTAAATCATGCATAAGTATTGTTCGAATTGCTGCTGTTTAGCAATGCTACCCCAATGATACGCACGCCGGAAGCCAGGGGAAAACGAACTAGCCTTTCCCCTTTACAAAACTCACGATTTTTCTTTGGATGCAGGCACCAGACTAACAATATCGTCAGGTATATTTATGCACGCATACTTTCTCAAGAACGCAACCTCTCAGAATCATCACTTGTTCGTAATTGCTATCCATACACAACCTTCCCAGCAGTCATGATATCAACTATCAGCTAAAAAGTCTCACTACTACTCGTCCTTTTACATTCTCGCATTGCATAAGGCTACCTTTCCGCCTTTCGAGACTAAGCACTGTCTCCATCTGCATTATCCGCATTGCATAAGGCTACCTTTCTGCCTTTCGAGACTAAGCATTGTCTCCATCTATCTGCATTGCATAAGGCTACCTTTCTGCCTTTCGAGACTAAGCACTATCTCCATCCTGCATTTTCTTGCATTGCATAAGGCTACCTTTCTGCCTTTCGAGACTAAGCACTGTCTCCATCCTGCATTTTCTTGCATTGCATAAGGCTACCTTTCTGCCTTTCGAGACTAAGCGCTGTCTCCATCTGCATGGCTGAAATATCGCCACCTCTATTTGCATCGGCTGAAATACCGCCATCTTCATACAAATCTTGCATGGCTAAAAACCGCCAATGTTTGTTTAAATCCCAATCGGCTGAAACGTCGCCATTTATAATCACCCTTCTTTACCGGCTGAAATATCGCCAACTTTATTCTCGGTATCGGCTGAAATATCACCATTTACATTTTTTTTGCATCAATGAAACGTCGCTGCTTTATTTAAATTTCTGTCGGCTAAAATATCGCCATTTAAATTTTTTTTGCATCAACTGAAACGTCGCTGCTTTATTTAAATTTCTGTCGGCTGAAATATCGCCATTTACATTTTTCGCATTAGCTGAAACATCGGTGCTTTATTTAAAATTTCTGTCGGCCGAAATATCGCCATTTACACATTTTTTTACATCGGCTAAAATACCGCCAAATCTTTCATTTCATGGGCTGAAATACCGTCAAACCATCCGAGGGTGTCATTGTTCGAAGGCATCATCTTCATAGCCCGAGAACACCATGCCATGGCCCGAGGACCCCACTTTATATCCTGCACTGCATTATTCAAAGACATCATGATACAGAGGCACAATTATTGTGTGGGGTGATCCATATTATTTATAAACATAGGACCCCCTCTCCCCTTTATCTTTTTACTTGTTTATTTCGAAAACTGCTTTTTCTCAAATTTCAGCTTCTTTAACTGCTACTTCCAGCAATTATGTAAAATTTCTCCCTCTTTTCACTCGTTTATTCTGAATTTTAAAACTACTTTCTTCGCCAAATTTCAGCCTCTTTAACTTCGTTTAATTTCAAATTGTTTTCAACTATTATATGAAAATCCCCTCGTATTTGTAATTCTTGCTTGCACTTAAAGTCACAATTGTAACATGACCGGGAACCACACTAGTGGATTTTGAGGGGTGACTAACACCTTCCCCTCGAGATAATTTCTAGCCCTTACCCGAACTCTGGTTCATCTCAAATTCTTTTAAAGTGTCCTAATGCACTATAATCATTAGGTGGCGACTCTTCAATTTCAAAACCCAATTCCCAAACGGGAATAGAGTTGTCTTTTCAAAAAAATGTCGTAAACCCGATTTTTTGGGAAAAAGGGGGCGTCGACAGCATACAGAATCTTTTTTACATAAAAAGAGGTAAATCATATAGTTCCAATAAAGAAGGTTTTTGTTTTTTAGGGGAGAGGGGAGGCCGATAATTCCTTCACTCTGTGACTAAACTGTAATGATACATGAGAGCAACAGTCACTATACTACAATAGAAACTAATAATTGTATGTAGTTTCTTTGCTTAATGAATGTTGTAAAATAATTAAACATAAAATTTTAAAGAGAATAATGTCAATCTACAGACAAATACATAATTTTGGGCAAGAAATGATCGAAACGCATGAAAACATGAAAATGACAAACTCAACAATATTTAAAATTTCTAGTTCTAGGCAAATAAGACAGAAGGCAATCAAATTCTATAAAAAAGCTTCAAGGGTATTATAAGTCAGACGTATACATAATTCAGGAAGAAGTAATTAACTATAGGACCATAATACTACTTTCACTTCTTTTTCACTCAGAGACAGTAATAGTATACGCCCATTCTACCTACAAGTCAAGATATTTTATCTGATGCCACTTTGTTCAGTTCGTTCTTCCTCTCACTAATATTATACTTAAAATTTCCTATAGCACTCTTATTGATCACAATATTAAATCCAAACTTGTAATCATTTTGCTGAATGTCTCCGATACGATTAAATAATTTGTGTAGTCTCAAAACGATTGAGTTCTTCAACAAAAATAGAAGCTTTTTGTTTTATTCAAGTCAATCAAGTTGAGTTTCATCAAAGTACTATGGTGTAGCTAAATTTGTGAGTTTCTTAGCATTTTATCATTTAAGTGGACAGTTCGAATACCCGACAATCCCCTACTCATCCTTCATTTCCCAGAACAAAGAAAACAAAATTAACTTTTTTTTGAAAGTTCTAATATAATGATTTCAAACCTCTCATGCTAAACCCACAAATGATCTGTCCAAATACATATATACTAAAAGATCTACAATTCTTTTAGCTCAAGTTTTTCCCAAATTCATAAGAAAAGGATAGTATCAAAAATTCCCTGAGAAATTTATTTACTCTATATTCAGAAGAAAATCCAAATACTATAAATTTTTGATTAAATCCATACTGTATATGGATAATCATTACTGACTTTGATCTCAAAAGAAATCGAGAAATCCTGAATGTCGTACCTTTCTTGTTGTATTGACAAATTGACCGTGTAACTTAGATCTTTGGAGGAATCAAATAAAGTAAATCAGATCTCCTGCTTTTGAAGAGCGTAACCGATTGGGTGCAATCATTTTCTTCTTTCCCTTTTTTGACGAAGAATGGGTGCAATGGACTGTACTATTTTTTGAAAATTGAGTGAAGTAGGCTGTGGGTTTCAAACCCTAGAGAAATAGGGTTAACTGGAATCACTTAGACTTTTAGTGAAATGTTTTAGAGGGAAAGTGGGAAATTTCATAGGGAATAGTTTAAGTTGGAAATTTTGGTGCGAATTTTTTACTTTAGGCCTCGTTTGCACTGCGCTACTTTTAAAGTACCAAGGATAACGCTTGTAAAACGTTGCTTAATATCTGAATAAGCGTTCTAAAAAATTTTAACATTAGGTAACACTTACAGTGTGTAGTCTTTGCGCATAAAGAGCACACTTTACCGGTGTTGCCCAAATACCGTTGCCGAAAGCACTTATCAAAGGCCACCCTTACAAAAGTGTTCCTAATTACTATTTTTGCCAACATTTTTCAAGTGTTGCCTGTAATAAGTGTTGTCTTAGGCCAATTTTGTTGTAGTGACATAAACGACCCCTTCAAGTTGTCCTCAACGGTCAGCCAGACACCTCAACTGATCCCATTTTCAGTTGGACACTTCAAGCCTTCAATAAAGTAGGTCAATTAAACACCCGACCTCATCAACCCACCTCGCGTAAAATACACTCTCGGATTCATGTCAAACGAACAAATGACAAAATACCATGTGTAATTTTAATTAAAAAAATTGCCACTTATTATAAAATTTAAAAAAAAAAGCAATAATAATAATTTAAAAAAGAAAGAAGAACAATAATTATGGAAAAAGCTCCTTTAATCACCATCTCTATGAATCACCGCCATCCCTTCCTCCTCATCTCCAGTTTTCTTCAGCAACTATTTTGCAGAAGAGGGATATTGCAACCAAAAAAAAAATCAAACACACCACTCACACTAATAATGGGAAACATGCTGCAAAAACATGGCCGAAATAATTCAGAACAAAACCAAGCACAAAAAATTGCAGTGACAGAATTACCAAATGAACATCAAAATTTCACCTGTGAAATTTGTATCGAGCCAATATTTGAAGCAAAGACGAGCAATTCGGGGCCTTTCACATTTAAGGCTAGGGTTTCAGAATTTTGAGGTTTGGAAGGGGATGATGGAAATAGGCATTTTCGACAAGATTCGCGATTCGCCTTCAGGTCTTGTAGCTGCTTGAATCACTACAAAAGCCGAACCAGGTTCCATTGTTTCTATCTTTTGCTTAGGCACGCAAAATTCAACCAGGTTCCATTGTTGAACCAGGTTCCACTGCAAAAATTGAACCTAGATCCATTGATGTAAGCTTTTACATCACTATTGGTAATAATTGTTCTTGAAGAAGAGGGAGTGAATTGATGGCGGAAGGAAGAGGTTTGATGAAGATGGAATATTTTGGGAAGAAAGTGAAATTAATGTGTGAAAAATAAAATATAGTGGGACCCACATAAAATAAAGTTAAATTTAAAAGAAAAAAGAAAAAAAACCTTAATTTTGAGGGTTTCACTCGCTTAGAATTAATTATAAAGCACACACTTTGCCATGTCAGCGTGAAGGGTTCACGAGGTCGTACTTTAGTGGAGAAGAAGTCTTAAAATGATAAACGGGTCAGTTGAGGTGTCTGACTGACCGTTGAGGACAACTTGAAGGGGCCGTTTATGTGTTTCCCCTAGAATGTACGTCCTCTTAAAATGAAACGTGATAACGATAAAATGGGATTGACTTATTAATTAGCTTTGCTTTTCTGCCAACAACAGAATAAGAAGGTAAAAGGATTTGGAAGCAGATGCGGATCTAGTTCAGTCAAACCAGCAAAATTTTCTAAGTTCCAAAACACTCTGTAGCCTATCTGAAACTCACCCGAGTCCTCGGGGCTCCAAACCAAACATGCACACAAGTCTTAAAACATCATACGAACTTGCTCGTGTAATCAAATCGTCAAAATAACATCTAAAACTACGGATTTAACACAAAAACACATGAAATTCTTAAGAACACTTTGAAATTCCTATTTTTACAACCGGACGCTAATCACGTGAAATCAACTTCGTTTTTCACCAAATTTCACAGACATGGTTTAAATATTATATTAAACATGTACCAGGCTCTGGAACCAAAATACGGGCCTGATACCAATGAGATCAAACATTAATCAATTTTTTCAAATCATTAGATTTTCAGACTTATAATTTTTAACAAAAATTCATTACTCAGGCTAGGCACCTCCGAATCTGATTCCGGACATATGCCCAGGTCCCATATTTTACTACGGCCCTACCGGGACCGTCAAAACACAGGTCCGGCTCCATTTACTCTAAACGTTGACTGAAGTCAACCAAAATTAACTTTTAGAGGTAAAAATTATTATTTGTCTCAAATTTCCACATAAAAGTTTTCCGGAAACGCGCCCAGACGGCGCACACAAATCGAGGAGGAATAAAATAAGGTTTTAAAGGCCTCGGAATACGGAATCGAGTTCTAGAATATAAGATGACCTTTTGGGTCATCACATTCTCCACCTCTAAAACCATCATTCGTCCTCGAACCAAAGGATAACTGTTCGATCTCAACTGACGAACCTGCCGGTCTAAATAGCTACCGGCTCATCCTCGTAGGTCAAATCCATGTCCAACTGGATAGTGCTAAAATCCAACACATGGGATGGATCGCCGTGATACTTCCGAAGCATGGACACATGAAACAATGGATGTACCGCTGAGAAGCCTGGTGCCAATAAAAGTCTATGGGCCACCTCTCCCACTCGATCAAGAATCTCAAAAGGCCCAATGAACCTACGACTTAGCTTGCCCTTCTTTCTAAACCTCATTACGCCCTTCATGGGCAACACCCGAAGCAACACTCTCTTTCCGACCATGAATGCTATATCACGAACCTTACGGTCGGCATAACTCTTTTTCCTGGACTGAGCTGTACAGAGCCTATCCTAAATAATCTTAACCTTATCCAAGGCATCCTGTACTAAATCTGTACCCAACAACCGAGCCTCCCCCAGCTCAAACCACCCAACCGACGATCGACACCGTGTACCATATAATGCCTCATAGGGAGCTATCTGGATGCCCGACTGATAGTTGTTTTTGTAGTCAAACTCCACTAACGGCAAGTAGTGATCCCAAGAACCTCTAAAGTCAATAACATATGCGCGGAGCATATCCTCCAAGATCTGAATGGTACGCTCGGGCTGCCGTCTGTCTGAGGATGAAATGTTATGCTCAACTCGACCCGTGTACCCAACTCACGATGTACTGCCCTCCATAAATGTGAGGTAAAATGCGTACCTCGATCAAAAATGATAAACACGGGCACACCATGAAGACAAATAATCTCACGAATATAAATCTCGGCCCAACTCTCCGAAGAATAGGAAACTACCACATGAATGAAATGCGCTGACTTAGTCAGCCTATCCACAATAACCCAAACTGTGTCGAACTTCCTCTGAGTCCATGGGAGCCCAAAAACGAAATCCATAGTGATACGCTCCCACTTCCACTCAGGAATCTCTATCTTCTGAAGCAAACCGCCAAGTTTTTGATGATCGTACTTTACTTGCTGACAATTTAGACACCGAGCTAAATATGCAACAATATCTTTCTTCATCTTCCTCCACCAATAATGCTGCCGCAAGTCCTGATACATCTTGGTGGCGCCCGGATGAATAGAATACCGGGAACTATGGGCCTCCTCTAGAATCAACTCACGAAGCCCATCCACATTAGGCACACAAACACGACCCTGCATCCTCAAAACTCCATCATCTCCAACCGTAACCTACTTTGCATCACTGCGCCGCACTGTGTCTATAAGGACAAGCAAATGAGGGTCATCATATTGCCACTCCCTGATACGCTCAACAAGGAAGACCGAGCGCCTGTACAAGCTAAAACGCGACTGGGCTCAGAAACATCCAACCTCACGAACTGATTGGCTAAGGCTTGAATATCTAATGCAAGCAGTCTCTCACCGACTGGAATGTACGCAAGACTGCTCATACAAGCTGACTTTCTACTCAAAGCATCGACCACTACATTGGCCTTCCTGATACAAGATAGTGATATCATAGTCTTTCAATAGCTCCAACCACCTCCTCTACCTCAAGTTGAGCTCCTTTTTCTTGAACAAGTACTGCAAACTCTTATGATCTGTGAACACCTCGCACGACATGCTATATAGATAGTGCCTCCAAATCTTCAGCGCGTGAACAATGGCTGCCAGCTCCAAGTCATGAACTGGATATTTTTTCTCGTGAATCTTCAGTTGCCATGAAGCATATGCAATAACCTTGCCACCCTGCATCAATACCGCACCAATTCCAGTACGAGATGCGTCACAATATACTATAGAGGGTCCTGAACCTGTGGGCAACACCAACACCGGCGTCGTAGTCAAAGTTGTCTTGAGCTTCTGAAAGCTCGCCTCACACTCATCTGACCGTCTGAACAAGGCACCCTTTAGGGTCAACCTGGTCATCGGGGCTGCTATAGATGAAAACCCCTCCACAAGTCGACGGTAATAACCTGCCAATCCCAAGAAACTTCGGATCTCTGTAGCTGATGTAGGTCTAGGCCAATTCTGAACGGCCTCAATCTTCTTAGGATCCACCTGAATACCCTCTGCTGATACGACGTGACCGGAGGAAGCAACTGAACTCAACCAAAACTCATATTTCGAAAACTTAGCATATAACTGGCTGTCTCTCAGAGTCTGAAGAACGATCTGAAGATGCTGCTCATGCTCCTCTCGACTACGGGAGTAGATCAAGATATCATCAATAAAAACAATAACAAAGGAATCCAGATAAGGCTTGAAAAATCGGTTCATCACATCCATAAATGTTGCTGGGGAATATTTCAGCCCAAATGACATCACTAGAAACTCATAATGCCCAAACCGAGTCCGAAAAGTTGTCTTAGGGACATCGGATGCCCTAATCCTCAAGTGATGGTAGCCAGACCTCAAATCAATCTTTAAAAACACCTTAGCACCCTAAAGCTGATCAAATAAGTCATCAATCCTCGGCAGTGGATACTTGTTTTAATAGTGACATTGTTCAACTGCCGATAATCTATACACATCATCATCGATCCATCCTTCTTCTTTACAAACAACACCAGCACGCCCCAAGGTGAGACATTGGGTCTAATAAAGCCCTTATCGAGCAAATCTTGCAATTGCTCCTTCAACTCTTTCAACTCTGGAGGGGCCATGCGGTATGGCGGAATAGAAATGGGCTTAGTGCCCGGAACCAAATCAATACAGAAGTTAATATCCATGTCGGGTGGCATCCCCGGAAGGTCTGCAGGAAATACTTCTGGAAACTCTCGAACAACTGGTACAAAATCCATAGAAGGAACCTCCGTACTAGAATCGCGGACAAAAGCCAAATAAGCTAGACAACCCTTCTCGACCATGCGCCAAGACTTCATATATGAAATAACCCTACAAGTAGAATGACCAGGAGTCCCTCTCCACTCTAATTGAGGCAACCCCGGCAAGGCTAAGGTCACAATCATGGCGTGATAGTCTAATATAGCATGATAAGGTGACAACCAATCCATCCCCAAAATGACATCAAAGTCAACCATATCGAGAAGTAAGAGACCTAGACGAGTCTTAAGACCCCCAAAATGACCACACACGAATGATAGACACGATCTATAACAATAGAATACCCCACCGGTGTGGACACATAAATGGGAGCACCTAAAAAATCACAAGGCACAACCTAATATGAAGCAAAATAGGATGATACATACGAATAAGTAGATCCCGGATCAAATAATACTGAGACATCCCTACTGCAAACTGAAACCATACCTGTGATAACCGCTTCAGATGAGTCAGCCTCAGGCCTGGCTAGAAAAGCATAGCATCGGAGCTGGGCCCCACCACTCTGAACTGCATCTCGAGGACAGGCCCTGTCTGGCTGGCCTCCACCTCTAGCGGCCTGACCTCCACCTCTAATACCTCGACCTCCAACTCTAGTTGTCTGACCCCTACCTCTAGCTGACTGAGTGGGCGGTGGAACTCCCGGTGCCAGGACCATTGCACGAGAACCCTGATGCTGAGAACTGCTTGATGTTCGAGAGTAATACCTAGCAATGTGCCTCGGATTGCCACAAGTATAACAAGATCTCGGCTGCTGTGGCTGATGACCTTGAAACTAACCTTGGCAGCCTGAGTTACCACCCCGAAAACTCTCGAGCGGAGGTGCACTGATAGGAGCTGGTGGTACACTGTAGGCTAGCTGATCGAAATACTGCATATGAGAGCCAAAACCATCTGGAGCACCGTGAGAAGCCTGAAGTGCTGAATTAAACGGCCTGGGAGGATGTCCTCTACCAAAAGTACCCAGGCCTCCAGATGAGGCCCCACTGAATCCACCGGAATGACGAGGCCTCTTGTCAGGCCCCTGACCACTCCCCTGAGCTAAAGCCATCTCAACTCGTCTGGCCACATTGGCTGCATCCTGGAAAGAAAACTCGCTCCCTATCTCCTTAGCCATCTGCAATCTGATAGGCTGAGCAAGTCCCTGAGGCTTATGTAATTGTGATTTGAAGAAATGACTAATGTTGAGATTTAGAACGTAATTAATTGGATTAAAGAAACCAAGGTTGTGTCCCCTTCAATGAAATGTAATGCTTACGGTGTTAATGTGATATATTTCTAATGGAAGGTCATTTATGATGTGCAAATGATTTCTAATTGACCACCCAATATTTTCCAATAGTTGGGTAGTATTTCCTCTTAATGATTTTTCCAAATATAAAAGAGTTGCAATTAAAAACAATCAATATATGCCAAATAAAACACACATATTCCTAAGTGATTCTATTAAACAAGGGTTAACGCCTTGAGTCTTTGATATTCACTCCTACCAAATTCTAACCCACTTTCCCAAGCAAAGCAAGAATTTAATGGCACTTGTTAATGTTTGCAACCACCAACAATAAATGAAGAATGAGGAGTAAATAAACATCAACCAACCATTATATATATTCTCAATGGTAAATACCCATTAACATTACACCCATTTAGGGTCCACAACCTTAGTATTTAAAGTTAGCTACTCATGCTAAAATACAAAATGAAGAGAATATTTAATGTCATAAAGCTTACAAAGTGAAAGATTCTTCAACCAAAAGCTTCCAAAAGTGAAGAATATTAAAGTCTTGTATTCCAGCTCCCAAATTCCGACAAGATGAGCCCACAAAAACCTAATAAATCTATTTATAGTGGACCAAAAATCGGGACAAAAATAGGACAAAAATGCCCCTTCAGGTTGAATATGCGACTGCATTTCTGTCGCATAGCAGACATGCGGTCCGCATTCTTGACATCGCCATCGCAAATTGAAACCCTAGTTTCCAGGCCTTCACCGCATTTATGGTTTGCGGTCCGCATTGTAGAAATGCGACCGCATTTTGCATCGCATTTTCTTCCTTCAGTAGACCTCATGTTTGGTTTGCGGTCAATTCTGCGGCTCGCAAACAGGTTATGCGATCATAGATGGGACCGCATTTTTGACGTTGAATTTTGCCCAGCAATCTGTTTTGGTCTGCGATTTTGGTGTAAGATCTGCTGTTCGCATGTGGGTTTTGTGATAGCATTTCCACAATTGCGATGCCTTTTTGCTCTTTTCTTATTTTTTTGTGGCTTTTTGCTTTTATTTCCATGCTCTTGGGTCCTTAGACCTCATGTACTGCAAAAACACTAAAATTGCATAATCAAAGGAGATAATTGCATTAAAAACAAGCTAAAGTCTAAGCAATTTATATTGAAATGTGCCGAAATTCTCCGGCACATCAGTCCCTCAACAAAACTCCTCACCCTCTCTCTCTCTCTCTCGGTGGGGAGTATAAGAAGAGCATGACGGGCCAAATCAATAAAGCGGGTCTCGTACTGAGTAACGGACATGCTGCCTTGCTGGAGATGCTCGAACTCCCTATGATAGTCCTCTCTCTGTGTAACAGGAAGGAACTTTTTGAGAAATAGATGAGAGAACTGGTCTCGAGTCAAAGCAGGCGACCTAGCTGGTCTGCCAATCAAAAATCCCTCCACCATTTCTTGGCGGAACCTGACAAATGGATGTAACGACCCAACTGGTCGTTTTGAGCAATTGTGTCTGGTTCAGTAGTTTGAGGTCACGAGAAGCTTCATATTATGTGTATCGACTTGTGTGCGCAGTCCAGGCGTGAAACCGAAAAAGCTTTTATGTGAAAATATAAAAAAATAGTAATTTCTAGAGTTAAAATTTGGTTTTTAGTTGACTTTTGTCAACATTTTTGGTAAAAAAACCCGGATCTGTATTTCAACGATCCCGGGAGCTCCGCGGTAAAATATGGGACTTGGGCATACGCCCGGAATTGAATTCCGAGGTCCCTAGCCTTAGAAACAATTTTTGATGAAAATTGTTGTGCGGGTTTTTAAAGAAAATAAAGAAATGAATTAATGTTTGAACTCGTTGGTATCGGGCCTGTATTTTGGTTCCGGAGCCTGGTACAAGTTTGTTATGATATTTAAGTCCTATCTATGAAATTGGGTGAGAATCGGAATTGACTTGACGTGATTTGAACATCCGGTTGAAAAGTTAGAAAATCATGAGTTTTGAGGTTAAATTCGTAGTTTTTGATGTTATTTTGATGATTTGATCGCACGATCAAGTCCGCATGATGTTTTTAGACTCGGGTGCATGTTTGGTTTGGAGCCCCAAGGGCTTGGGTGAGTTTCGGATATGTTTAGGCTATGTTGCGCTTGTTTTTGGATGTTTCGTTGTCGTTTCTTCAAGCAAAAAATGATACCACATTGATCAAATGAGATCCAAATTCAATTTTTGTTGAATCATTAGATCCGTATCAAAATTACAGAGCCATAGGAAAAAGAATTATCAAATTTGGACATCGTATGAAGAGGTTATGCTCATATTCGTGTCGGGAAAAATTGCTGGTTTCTGGTGTGGTCGCAAATGCAAACTTTTTCATCGCAAATGCAAATTTTTTGTCACGAATGCGACTTCTGCCAGCCCTGCCTTGTTCGCAATTTGCGAGGGTTCGCAATTGCAAACCCTGGGTCGCAAATGCGACATCTGAGGCCTGTTAAGTGAGATTTTTGACGGGATTTTCACCCATTTTTCAATTTTGTCAAACCCTAAACCTCCATCGGCGATTTGCCAAAGACACAAACTTCTCCAAATAATTGGGTAAGTGTCTCTAATCAACTTCCAACTTTATTTTGTGATTATATCTTAGATTTAACATCAAATTCATGAGAATCTAAAGGAAAATTTGGGAAAAATTGTGAAATCTTTCAAAAATATAAAATGATGATTTGAATGACCAAATGGTATCGCAATTAGATAATTTTTGTATGGGTGAACTCATAGCGGAATGGGTGTTCGGTTTTTGTAAATTTTGTCGGGTTCCTAGGTGTGGGCCCGGGTAGTTGATTTTTGTTGACCTTTTGCAAATTGCATAAGAATCATAGTTTTGTTAATTGAAATTGTTTTCTCTTGCATTGTTTGATGTATTCAAGTTGTTTTTGTCTAGATTGAGCCGAGCGTTGATGAATTGGTAAAGGAAAAGCTAAATTGAGTATTGAATTGGCCGGATTGAGGTAAGTATCTTTCCTAACCTTGTGTGGGGGACTTCCCCTTAGGATTTGAGTCTTCTATGCTAATTGTAGTCCGTGCACGCAAGGTGACGAGTGTGTGCTCGGACTTATTTGTGGGAAAATTGCCTTTCAGGTTCTTAGGTCCTTATGTTCATTATGTGGGAAGTATTCCGTTATGATTGAGTTATCTAATTGCATAATTTATCTCTATATGCTCCATACGATGTTGTTAGCCTTCCTCTAACTCTAACTTGTTACTTGGCCTTATTTGCCTTAATTGAATTAATTGTTCTCCTTATTGTTTTGTTATCTTTTAATTGGAAATTCCTCTGTGACCCCGTGTATATATGCTATGTGTCCAAAATGTTGTGATTGTCGGTGTAGTTATCATGTGCTTATTATGTCGTGTTGTTTTGTCAAGGTTATTGCGCTTCTTGGTTTCTCCGTGATTCTCTTGTTGCTATGTAATCATACTCTTGGTGGTGGAATTTATTTGTGATTGGATTGTTGTTGATTCCCTTGCCGGGATGTTATTGTTCATATTGTTGATTCCCTTGCCGGGATATATTGTTTCTATTGTTTGGGTGAGGAAGAGTGTAAAGCACGAAGGGTAATGCCGTGCATGATATTGTGAGGAAGAGTGTAAAGTACGAAGGGTGATGTCGTGCATGATATTGTGAGTGAGAGTTAATGCACGAAGGGTGATGCCGTGCCATGATTATGAGAGTTAATGCATGAAGGGTGATGCCCTGCCATATTATGTGAGTGTAAAAGCACGAAGAGTGATGCCGTGCCACATTATTGAGAGTAAAAGCACGAAGGCTGATGCCGTGCCACATTATTGAGAGTAAAAGCACGAAGGCTGATGTCGTGCCGTTTCTGTTAATTTCTATGGTGAGAACGAGAGTAAAAGCACGAAGGGTGATGCCGTGCACTTTCTGTTTGCTGTATTTATTTGTTGTTATCAATTCAAGTGTTTTAACGGTTCAGAATTTCCTTACTGTTGTGATCCTTTGTGTTGGAACCCATAGTATTGTCAATACCTCGCCGTATTTATATATATATTTCAATACCTCAAAGTTCAATAATTTCTTCCATTTTTTATTCAATTAGTTTCTCAATTAAATTTCCTTAAATTGTCAGATGTTGTATTCTACTTACAAAAAAAAAGGAACTTCTACTAAGTTGTAAATTATTAAGTCCCAAAAGGTAATAATTCATTCGATGTTGCATTTTAATTGAAAATGGTACTTTATTTATTCAAATGATTTCTAAAAATAACTTCATCTTTTCTTGCTGAGTTCCTAATTGATTTAGAAGTGGTACTCTACTTCACGTTATGTAAAGGAGACTCCTTGAGCATTTTAAATTGTTTGGGTTATGGACCCTATGTACTGAGTAATATGAGAACGTTGTTGCGCAATGTGAGAAAGAAATATATGGGCACAAGGTGTCGGTGTGCCAAAGGTTTTGTAATTGAGGTTATGATATGAGACATCAAGTTTGAGATGGCTGGAATTTGTGCATCAGAAATGATATAATTTATTGAGCTGACATTGCCTTCCTTATTGAGTACCTATTTACTTGTCGGTGTTCCAGCTGTGTTGGTGTTAATTTCCTTGGTTGTCTTTCGTTTCCATCCGTGTGTCCTTTTATCGTTTCTACTGATTGTAGTTTGTTCTCTCCATGTTATTGATATTACTTTGTTATCTTTATGTTGATAGTTTATTATCATGTCCCGTTCTATTTATTTGACCAGTAGGTGTCCGGACTGTTCCTCGTCACTACTCCACCGAGGTTAGTCTTGATACTTACTGGGCACCGTTGTGGTGTGCTCATACTACACTTCTGTACATTTTTGTGTACAGATCTAGGTATTTGATCGATAGTAGCTATGCGGGTCGTTGCGGTGGAGACTCAAGGTAAACCTGCTGTAGCGTTCGCAGGTCTCGGAGTTACCTTCATTTGTACTTATTTTCATATGTTCCTTTTGTTTCGGAACAGTGATGTATTTATTTTGTATAACTACTCTTAGAAAGGCCTATGACTTGTACCACCGGTTTTGGGAATTGTAATTGTTCAGAGTAATTTAATTTACAGTTAGTCAATATCCATGTTTTTATAGAAAATGTTAGGCTTACCTAGTATAGAGGCTAGGTGCCATCACGACTCCTTTGGAGGGATTTTGGGTCGTGACAATGGAAGGTAGCAAAGTCGACCCCATTGGTCTCTACTATCCCCTTGTTATGTAACACCTCATAACAACTGTCCAGATAGTCCCGGGGATCCTCTGAAGATGTAGCGCTATAGTGAGTGGTGAAAAGCTTGGTAAACCTATCCAATCTCCACAAGGCCTCAGAAGACATAGCAGATCCATCGCCGGTCTATGCTGCAGCACCCGGCGAAACCACCCTAACTAGCTGAGTTGCTGGAGTCTGAAATTGGGGAGCCATCTGCTCCGGAGTGTGAGTGGCGGGAGTTTAGGCTCCTCCCCCAGCCTGAGAGACAGCTGGTGCTACAGTTAATGTGCCGACCTGAGCAACACTCTCCATAAGGCCCACTAGACGGACCAAAGTATCCTGAAGTACCGGGGTGGCGATGAACCCCTCTGGAACTTGAGCTGGCTCTGCTGAAACAGTTTGGGCTGGAGCCTCCTCATCAAACTCTAACTGAGTCTCTGCAGCTGGTGCTGCTGCTCGAGCTCTAGGCTGAGCCCTGCCCTTGCCTCGGCCTCTAGCACGGCCTCGCCCTCGACCTCTGCCCCTCGTAGGAGCTACCACTGGGGGCTCTGGCTGCTGCTCAGTTGAAGAAGTCGTATGTGCTCTCGCCATCTGCGAAAGAACAAGAGTAAAGAGTTCAATTAGCAATGAGAGATCAAATCACACAATAGAGAAAAATAGAAGTTAAATTGTTCCTAAACTCTGTAGCCTCTGGGTGATAAGCACAGACGTCTCCATACCGATCCCTCAGACTCTACCTAGCTTGTTCGTAAATTGTGAGACCTAGGCAACCTAGTGCTCCGATACCAATTTGTCACGACCCAGATTTCCCACCGTCGGGACCGTGATGGTGCCTAACTTTTCAGATGCTAGGCAAGCCAACTATTAAAGATTTAATACGCTAACCCTTGAACAAATCAGTAAATAACAGCAATTAAACCAAAAAAGATTAGAGAGTGCAGAATTTCATAATAACACAAGTACTTATACACAACTACCCAGAAACTGGTGTCACAATTCACGAACTTCTAAGAGTCACTACAAATACTGGCTGAAAGAAAATATAATTGTCTTTGAATGAAAAGAACAGTAAACTGGAATAACTAGAAGGGGACTCTAGGGTTTGCGAAAGCCAGCAAATCTACCTTGGGTCTCCTGTGGGTCTAAAGACAGCAACTCAATTCAAGTCAATACGGTCCAGTACCGAATCTGCATAGAAAGTGCAGAGTGCAGTATCAGTACAACTGACCCCATGTACTGGTAAGTGCCAAGCCTAACCTCGGCAAAGTAGTGACGAGGCTAGGACAAGACACATGCATAAACTTGTGTTGTTAAACAACATGCTAACAGAAATAACAACTAACAAAAGCTAAACAGATATTAACGAAGGGGAAAACATGCTAAGGGGGTACAAAAATAAGGAATCACAGCAGTAGAAAAATTTAAACAGCTAGTACACTTTGAACCAGTAATAACAATTAAACACAGCAAAAGGAAAATGCACGGCATCACCCTTCGTGCTTTTACTCTCAACCTCACCAGATAATCAAAAATAGAAACATGCATGGCGTCACCCTTCATGCTTTACCACTCAACCTCACCACATGAATAATAGAAATGTGCACGGCATCACCCTTCGTGCTTTATCACTCTACCTCACCACATAAGTAATAGAAACGTGCATGATATCACCTTTCGTGCTTTATCACTCTCCCTCACCAAAACAGAGACAACAATAATAGGGAGACAGAAATGGAAACAACAAGTCTTACTTCAACACTTAGTTCCACAATACCAATCTCAACTTCAGGTACAAACCCCATCAACACCAAATTCAATAAAACATGATACGAAACTTCTCAACACATCAAATAACTAGTCTACACATGGACAATATGATCAAAAATACAACATTTGCAAGAACAAGAGTCACTCACATGCTATGACTCGACAACAACGTATAGATACTCGTCACCTCACCTATACGTTGTACTCAACATCCAAACACGTAACAAGTAAGCAAATAACACCTAATCCCTCAAGCTAAGGTTAGCCACAACACTTACCTCGCCCCTTCGACCAAACTCATGGCTCAATCACCACTTTTCCTTCACACAAGCCTCTGGACCAATGGAATAGCAAATTACCAACCAAATAATTCAATTTAAGCCATAGGAACCAACCCAACGCGTTCCGGTAACCCTTACCACTAAAGTAGGTCCGCTCCTGAGTGAAATGGTCTTAAACAAATTGGGATCTTAAAAAAAACTGAAATATTCCAAATATACAAAGATCACGAAGTAGATGAGTAAGAAAGTAACATTTGGACGAAATCAAGATACACCAAGGGGCACACATTTCAAAAAAGAACTCTTATCTTGACTAGTACTCCCTCCGTTCACTTTTACTTGTCCAATATTTTAAAAATAGATTTTCACTTTTACTTGTCAATTTTAGTATATCAAGATAAAATAATTTATTTTTTCCTGTTATACCCATAGTATTAATTATTCATTTCACATCATTTTCTCAAATCCATTAAAAATATGCATCAATTAATATGGTAACATGCTAAATTATGCACTTCATTTATTATTTCTTAAGGGACGTGAAAAGTTCAAAGTAGACAAGTAAAAGTGAACGGAGGGAGTACCAAATTGTCCAAGTATTGCAGCTACAATTTGAAGTATTTTAATCACTCCACTAAAATAAGCAAATGCAACTCTACATTTTGTGGTAAAAATATAACTTTAGCCAGGCTTGCTACAGAAAGCTAAGCCCGTGAGTGAACATAGCAGCAAAAGCATTCATTCGAGTTTTGGACAAAGACAAACCAATCTCTAGATCTCCATCTGAGTCTTTGGACTTACTAAGGGACATTGATATGCTATCACCACTGTCAATGGAAACGAACTCTAATTTTTCTGCCCTACCCCAACCAAAATCAGCAGCATATAAGTCAAGCTTTGGTGATCCAGCAACTGAAAGCGACCGTTTTGCATCTACTTTGTCATATTCTTTAAACCAACCACCACTCAAGATCCATTCCTCATCCTTCATCCTTTTCTGAATAGCTTCTCCAATTAATTCCACAGCAATTGTAAAACCTTCCTTTCCTGCTAAGTCAACATGTCTAGTTCTTGCAACGTACCCGACTATGGCATTCCCGAAATAAGATGGAGGAAGTGGTGGATTGAACTGTGCTCTGCAATCTGCTGCACATCCGAAGAATTCCATTCCATTCTCGTCGATCTCTTCACCTATTGCAGCCTCTGATTTTATTATGCAAGTCCATACATAAGCACACGTTACTGTGAAAGATGTTACATGAGTTAGGTTTGGTCGTCTTGACAATATTAAATTCTTGAGTTTCCCGATGTCATCCCGTGTTATAATAAATGTACTTCGAACCTTATCAGGAGGAGTCACAATGTCAGACATCTTCATCATGTGCTTATATTTCTTCATTTCATCCCATATAGACATCCCTACTCCATTAGGGTCTTTGATTACGGACCTATCGTAAAATGGAATGAACTCTTTGTCTAAGAATTGTTCGTCTCCATCGAATTTATTGAGCAAAGCCCATGCCCTAACGAACTTTACTATGGTAGCTCCATCACCAGCAACGTGATGGTTAGTGAAACCAATGGATATGCCATGATTCGGAAAAAGTGTCACTTGAATGGCTAAGACCGGGGCTAATTGGAACCCAGGTGCATCCTTAGGTTCCGCCAACTGAGGAATAAAGTTATAAAAATCCTTAGCATTACGGGGATGGTTACCAATGAGATAATTGAAATTCATATCACTTTCAGAAAAAATAACAGATACAGAATCTCCAGTTACATAACGCAACTCAGGATAACCGCTCCAATCTTGTGGACAAGAAACATTGCCAGCTAGGGGTAAATAGTGTTTGAGAGTGAACGAGAGTGAATTTTTAAGACTAGGAATAATGGTTTGGACGAAATCGGGTCTGGAAATAGGAAGCTTGTAGAATAAAATCCGCCGCATACGGTGGAAATATAACCAAACATGATCAAAATAAGTAAGAGGGAGTGTCAATTCAGCTGCACTGCCGGGAGATGGCGCAACTTCACATTTCTCAATCAGAGACACCATTATTGTAACGTTTGGTTAAGAAATAACACAATGGGTGTTGGATTGGCTTATCAATATATGTTGTAGAGGTGAATGAAACTGTTGATTTTGATGACTCGAGAGGTGACTTCATATGCAAAAAGTTAGAGGCGCCTTTACTGACTTTAAAATGTGCGTACCTTAATTATCGATAGTCGGAATTCATATGTATGGCTGTAATGGGCTCCTTTCGTCTTTATTTGTTTGATTGTTTTTCTCTACACGTAAGGAAAGATATCTCTGGCAGTCTGGCTGATTGGATGTAACCAATCTGTGCCACATGAAAGCTGCCATTTGCTGGTCCATAGTCCAATTCCACAATCTTTTTATCTTAGCACAATGATTTTTTCCCGAGTGGAGGCAAATTCATAATTTAAAGTCTTGAGTTTTTATGATAATCTTAAGTTAAGTTATCTCCGTGTGACCTATTGGTTACGAGTTCTAGCCATAGAATCAATTATTGACGTTTGTATCAAAGTAGGCCGCCTGCATCACACTACCCTAGGGTGCGGCCCTTCTTCAGGCCCTGCATGAACGCGAGATGCTTTGTGTATCGCGCTGCCCTTTTTAATTTTTACGATGATCTCAAGTTATTATATAATACTAGTTTTAGGTACGCGTGTTGCACGTATACCCTATTTTAACGAATATTTAATTACATAAATAAAATTTAAATAATGTCTTTATTGACCTCCAATGTTCTGCCTTATGAAAATAAAAACTGATGAAGAGAAAATATTATCTAAGTATCAAAGGAGTTCAAGTGTATTATCTGTGAATCTATGTCTATTTATATTATTATTAAATTCTATATAAAGTTTATATATGAAAGTCGAAATAGACTTCAAAGTTGCATCATTTATTGTCGATTTTTTTGAAAGTCCATTTTAAAGATGTTATTAATTGGATCTGTTTACTTTGTTGGAGAAAGTTTTACATGTTCATGACTTATTCGCATAAGTTTTTTTTTTTTAAATCCTAAATAATAGGATTTCATACATAGTTCAAATAAAAAATTATTTAATACATAAATTTTAGTAGATTTTAAATTTTTTTTATTAGAAATATAACTTAAAATAAATTTTATTCAATGCGAAATCTATTTTTGAAAAAGTAAGAAAGGCGATCGATATATTGTTATGGGACTTCATGCCTTTTAGTATAATAAATAGATATAAATATAGATTTGTGATAATGATCGAATAATGTTAAGAAGATTCTATGAGCCCTTAGTATTTAAGTTTTACTATTAGTTTATCATAATTAATTTTAAAGTCCTTAATATTAGAACAGCATAATTCTAACAAATAAAGATTTAGTAAATAAAAGTATTTGTATTTATTAGGAAAATAATTGAATAACTATTTTGTCTAGTATATTATCTAATTTAATGAATATAAAAGTCAACCAAATACTTTTAGTTGGTAAGAACAACTCTTTCATCCTCAAAAAGTTAGTCGCTGATTATATATAATGTCATTATGATTTATTTTCGCAAAACAAAAATTTAAACGAAATAGAAAAGTTTAACGTTCGGGTTGAGTGATTTTGGCCAAATTAAATTAAGGGGTAAATTTAAAAAATAGCCAGACTTACAACTGGTCGTTCAAAAATAGCCCAATTTCAGAAGTAATCAAAATTTAGCCACTTTTTAATAAAGATAAATCTGAGCGAAAACATTGTTCAAAACCCGGAAAATACTCCAGTATATTATGCTGGAGTTCCAGCATAAGTATACTTGAACTCCAGCATATTATACTGGAGTTCCAGAATAAGTATGCTGGAACTCCAGTATAATATGATGGAGTTCCAACATAAGTACACTAGAACTCCAGCATAATATACTGGAGTTCCAGCAAGTATATTGGTCCAGTATAATATATTGGAGTTTGGAGCACCGGTGCTCCAGTCTCCAGTATATTATACTGGAGCCAGCAAAGTATACCGGTCCAGCATAATATGCTGGAGTTCATACACAAGTGCACCGAACTCCAGTATATTATGCTGGACCGGTCTCTATTGCAGCAAAATAGTGGCTATTTTTCATTGACTTGGTAAACGCTGGCTATTTTTGATTGACCAGTCCGAAAACTGGCTATACCGTGAAATTTAAACGACAAATATGTCAAAAGCCCAAGGGCCCAACAGCCCCCCCCCCCCCCTCCTCTTTTTCTTTTTCTTTTTTTTCTAGACAAACCCCAGCACAGATTACCATTCTTCTCAATCGAGAAAAAGACTCGCATATATGGTTTGATACTGCATGCAATACGGGAATGCCGACTTTCTTTCTAGTTAACGTACAACTCAAATCTCAAATGAAAGTGAACTTCTGCATAAACTAAAAAGTGATAAAGCAAACCATTCTAAAATAACTTTATAT
>NW_017674183.1:86691-105846 GCF_001879085.1 Nicotiana attenuata
AGACTCAATAGGAGGAACCTCAACACTAGAATCACGAACATAGGCCAAATAGGCCAAACACACCTTCTCGACCATACGCCGAGCCTTCACATAAGAGATAACACTACGGGTAGAATGACCAGGAGTCCCCCTCCACTCTAAACGAGGTAAGCCCGGCAAGGCTAAGGTCACAGTCTTGGCATGACAGTCCAAGATAGCGTGGTAAGATGATAACCAGTCCATCCCCAATATAACATCAAAATCAACCATGTCTAGAAGCAACAAATCTACACGAGTCTCAAGACCTCCAATAACCACTATACATGAATAATGGACGCGATCCACTACAATAGAATCACCCACCGACGTAGACACATAAACAGGGGCACTCAAAGATTCACTAGGCATGACCAGATACGGCGCAAAATAAGACCGAAGCTTCTCTACCACAAACCAGAACAGTACCTGCACCTCCACCTCTAATACCTTTACCTCCACCTCTAGCATCACAACCTCCACCTCTAATACCTCCACCTCCACCTCTAGCTAATTGAGCGGCTGGACGAGTCCCTCAATGAACCTCCTCACTCTCTCTCACAGTGGGAAGTAGGATAAGAGCATGACGAGCCAAGTCGATGAATCTAATCTCGTACTGAGTAACAGTCATAGAACCCTGCTGGAGACGCTCAAGATGCCTTCGATAGGCCTCTCTCTGAGTGATGGGGAGAAACTTCTCCAAAAATAGCTGTGTGAACTGTTCTCAAGTCAAAGCTGATGACCTAACTGGTATAGCCAATCTATAATATCTCCAACAGCTCTTGGCGGATTCAGGCAAGCGAAAAGTAGCAAAATCGACCCCATTGGTCTCATCTATCCCCATGTTCCTGAGAACCTCATGACAGCTGTCTTGATAATCCTGGGAATCCTCAGTAGATGCACCGCTGAATGTAATAGTGAAGAGCTTGGGCAAACTTATCCAACCTCCACAAGGCCTCCGAAGACGTAGCTGATCTATCACCGGTCTGTGCTGTTGCTCGACTGAAGAAGCGGTACATGACCTTGCCATTCGCGAAAGGACAAGAGTAGAGGTTTCAATTTAGCATTGCGAGAACAAAATCGCACGACAAGAAAGAACAAATGTGAAGTTTTTCCTAACTCTGTAGCCTCTGGGGGATAAATACAAACGTCTCTGTACCGATCCCTCAGACTCTACTAAGCTTGTCTGTGAACTGTGAGACCCATGTAACCTAGAGCTCTGATACCAACTTGTCACGACCCGGATTCCCACCCTCGGCATTCGTGATGGCACCTACTAGTACGAGTTAGGCAAGCCAATTAATTTCACAATTTACCCTTTTTTTCTCATTTTATATTCATTAGAAATTCTAATAATAATAATAACATTTAAACAGCGGAATTTAACATAAGCGGAAGAAAGAAGCCATAAGCTAACTGAACACGAATATCTAATACAACTGTTTGAACCTCGACTACCCAGAACTGGTGTCACAGTATCACAGACGGTCTAAGAATACTACAAATAAAGGTCTGAAAGAAATAAATACAACACTGTCTCTGGAAATACATGAAAGAAACAGGAATAGTAGATGGAAGGAGACGCCAAGGCCTACGGACGCATGCAGGACTACCTCGGGTCGCCTGATGAACAAGAATCAGCAATCACAGTGCGGTCCAAAGTCTACAACACTGGGGTCTGCACAAAAGAGTGCAGAGTGTAGTATCAGCACAACCGACCCCATGTGCTGGTAAGTGTCTAGCCTAACCTCGGCGAAGTAGTGACGAGGCTAGGACCAGACTATCAAATAAACCTGTGCAGTTGTATAATATACAACGGAAAGTAAAGCAGAAATAAACAAATAAAGATGGGAGGGGGAAACATGCTTCGCAGAATAACAGATAAAACAGAATCTCAAGAGAATTATCAGGAAACCAAAATTCAACTTCTAACAAGGATAATGAAACAAAGGCAGATTTCACTCTCGGTTCACATCTTGTTGCAGGCGTGCAACCCGATCCCATTTCTCATATCTTGTGGTAGGCGTGCAACCCGATCCCATTTCTCATATCTTGTGGTAGGCGTACTACCCGCTCCCATTTTATTATATCTCGTGGTAGGCGTACCACCCGCCCCCATTTCATTATATCTTGTGGTTGCCGTACCACCCGCTCCCATTTCATTAAATCTCGTGGTAGGCGTACCACCCGCTCCCATTTCATTATATCTTGTGGTAGGCATACCACCGCTTCCATTTTATTAAATCTCGTGGTAGCCGTACCACCCGTTCCCATTTCATTATATCTCGTGGTAGGCATATCACCCGCTCCCATTTCATTAAATCTTGTGGTAGGCGTACCAACCGCTCCCATTTCATTAAATCTTGAGGTAGGCGTACCACCCGCTCCATTTACAAGCCAACACAAAATCACAAGGAATCCCGGCAAGGGAATAAAAGCAACATAATAACTCCCCGATAAGGGAACAACAATATCAAGACAAACATCCCGACAAGGGAGAATCAACTATAACCAATTCTAACTCAACTCATACTCAGCTATACCCAAACTTGTTCCAACATCTAACTACCTCAACTATAATTAAACTTGTTACAACACCTAACTACCTCGGCTATACCCAAACTTGTTCCAACATCTAACTACCTTAGCTATAACCATAATCCTTACCTAACACAAAGAATCATCAACCTAGGTATCCGTAATATCAATTAAGAACACAATGCAAGGGAACCACGACTCAACAATAGCCTGGCAAGGGGGCAACATAATGATCTCTTCTCTTTCTCACTTTTACTTCACAATTCACTTCACAGCTCGAGCCACCGCTCTAGAGGTTCAATTATCACTTACACTATCACAATTCGTTATACAACTGGAGCCAACGCTCCTCAATGTTCATAGGTCACAATTCTTTCCACAAACTTTATACAACAAATAGAAACCATCACCAAGGCATGAAAGACACAACAAAGTCATGATAATCACAATATAAAGACTCACGGGCATGCTAGACACCAACGTATAGATATTCGTCACCATGCCTATACGTCGTACTCAATAATTATCACATAGCAAATAGGACTCAACTCCTAATCCCTCAAGCTAAGGTTAGACACGAACACAATTCACGATCCAATTATATCTTTACCCCTTGATTCCACCACCAATTCGCTCGTATCTAGTCACAAGTTACTTAATTACATCAATAAATACTAAATGAATCAATTTGAATGCATGAACATGGAGTTTTCCAAAGTTTTACCCAAAAAGTCGAAATCGCCCCCGGGCCCACATGGTCAAAACCCAAGGTTCGAACCAAAACCCGATTACCCATTCCCCCACGAACTCAAATATATAATTTGTTTTGAAATCGGACCTCAAATCGAGGTCCAAATCCCCAATTTTTGAAAAACCTAGGTTCTACCCAAAATACCCAATTTCCCCTATGAAAATCATTGATTTTGAGTTGAAATCATAATAAAGATGTTAAGGAGTGAAGAAAATGAGTTAGAAATCACTTACCAACGTTTTGGAGAAGAAAGGTTGTTTGAAAAATGAAAAATAACTGAAAATCCCGTCTAAATATACTATTCTCAGATTCCCTGTGCGGACCGCACAAAATCAACTGCGGCCGCACAACACTACTTGTGTTCTGCAGTTACAGGTCTTAGTATTTTGGCCATAACTTTCTCTACAGATGTCCAAATGCCTATTATAATATGTTTCTGAAAACTAGATTCAAAGATCTACAACTTTTGTTTTTGAATCATCCTCGAATTCCTTGTAGATCAAACGATATGAGCTTTCGAAATCGGACCAGTGAATCTGTGCGGACCGCACAAAATAGACTGCGGCCGCACAGTCACCAGTGCGGACAGCACAAAAATTACTGCGGTCAGCACTGCGGGTTCAGAGGTTTGCACTTCTCTGAACCTGCAACATCCATGTTTTTAAGCCTAAGACATCCCGGGACCTATCCGAAACTCACCCGAGCCCTCGGAACTCCAAACCAAGTGCACACAAAACCTCAAAATATCCTACGGACTTATTCGTTCGATCGAATCGCCAAAATAACCTCAGTAACAACGAATTAAACCTCAAAATCAAAGAATTTTTCTCAAACTTCATAAAAAATCAATTTTTGCAATTTAGGTCTGAATCACGTCAAATGACATCCGTTTCTCACCAAATTTCACAGAATCATCTTAAATCATATATAAGACCTGTACCGGGCGCCGGAACTAAAATATGGGCGCGATACCATCATGTTCTAATCAAATTTCATTTCAAAAAACTTTAAACAATTCCAGAAAATAATTTTCTTTAAAAATTCATTTCTCGGGCTTGGGACCTCGGAATTCGATTCCGGGCATACGCCCAAGTCCCGTATTTTCTACTGACCCTCCGGGACCGTCACATCACGGGTCCAGGTCCGTTTACCCAAAACGTTGACCGAAGTCAAATTAATTCATTTATAGTCAAAATTTATCATTTTTCACAGATTTTCTCATTTAAGCTTTTCGGCTACACGCCCGGACTGCACACGCAAATCGAGGTAAAGATAAAGAGGATTTTAAGGCCTCGGAACACAGAAAGTACAACTTAAGGGATACAACTACAACAGAGCATGCAATAAAAAAATAAAATGGTATCAAATTGTTGAAATTTAAAAAGAATTCAGTGTGTTCTCGGACGATAATAAATAATACTGTAATACAAAAGAGTGTATGCTTGTAAAATAATCGAAACAGAGCTTTCAATACCTTTGGACAGTGGAAAATACCATTATTACTACCAAGAGCTTAAATCAAAGTAGAATAAAGGAGCCTGACTATACCCAAATTAAACTCGATATTGTCAACGATCCAAAATCCACTAAGGGTCGTGATGGCGCCGGACACCACTGTCAGGCAAGCTAACACAATTAACTAGAAAATTCTTATTTTTAATATTTTCAAAATCATTTCCGCGAAACATTAAACAATAAATAATAAACTTCACTTAGTAAATAATGATGTCTTTACAAAATTTATTTACTGAATAATCCCGAAATCATCCCAGAACCCGGAGTCACAAGAGCATGAGCAATTACTAGAAAATCTAATAAAGTACAATAGCTGTCCGAAATACAAACTTGGACAGAAAGTAAATATAATACACTGAAAGAGACTCTGCTGGCTGCGGGTCGTCTCGAGAGATGAAACTCACATAAGTCTCTATATCATCCATGCTGCTACGTCCATTAGGCGACTAGAGGTACATGTGCCTGTGCAACAAAAATGCATATCAAGTGTAGCATTAGTACAAAAATAACGTGCACTCAGTAAGTATCCCGTCTAATCTCGAAGAAGTAGAGACGAGAGATCGACTTCAACACTTACTAGTGGTCCATTAACAATATACTAATAATATAGCAAATCGAGGATTTATGCAAAAATAGTTGTAACTTAATAGCATGAAGCAGGTGAACAATTCCTTTATTAATAGGAACTTTCCAAATTCATTTTCATCATTTAAACATTTACCTCAAGTCAGGCAAGCAATATCATCATTGTAAGATTTGCAAGTCAAGAAATACAAGCATGCGCAAATCATGCCGAGGTCGTACGGCCTGATCCAACAATATTTAAATTGTGCACTGCTAGAGGGTCGAATGGCGCAAACCATAGATGCATCTATTTAATCTACCGAGGCGTTCGGCCCGTTCCACAATAGATAAACACATTCAAACAGTCAAATCAAGAATTCATCAAGGAGCAATTATTCAGGAAAAAGCAATTTTCTCTTTTAAATGCCACGAAATGATGTCTAGTCTTTTAGAAATTTATTTATACATTCGATATGTGTTTAAGCATTTATAAATTGACAACAAGGTTTCAAATATTACAAGTAAAGCATGCTTTTGGGCCCTAGACTACCCGGACTTAAGCATAATAGTAGCTACGCACGGACTCTCGTCACCTCGTGTGTACGTAGCCCCCACAATAGGAGCACATAACCAATTAACTCACCTATGGGGACAATTCCCTCTTTCAAGGTTAGAAAGGAGACTCACCTCGTTCCGAAGCCTATATCCCAATTCAAGAACGCGATCAAACCTCCAAATCGGAGCCGAACGATCCAAAACTATTCAAATGGGGTAAGAACCAGTCAATACATGCTAAAAAGTTCATATTCTAATTATTAAACTAATTTCCCAACCCTAAATGCGAGGTTCCTAAAACTCATCCCCGGGCCCACGTGCCCGAATTTCGGAATTTTTTGAAGAAAGTTGTTACCCATAACCTAAGGATCAAGAATATATGATTTCTACTCCATTCCATAACAAATTTCGTGGTTAGATCTCGTTTTTACCAAAACCCTAGGTTTTCACCTAAACCCTTGAATTTCCCTAATTTTTACATGTTAATCTACCCATAATCTATGTATTTAACTCATGTTGTATAGAAATTACTTACCTCAAAGAGTTAGGTGAAAACCCTCTTCCAAAAGCTCTAAAAATCGCCTAAGAGGATGAAGTGAAATGAAATAATGGCCTAATTTTCGCATTAAAAGAGCTGGACACAGCCCTCTAATGTCGCATTTGCGACACCAGGTTCGCAAATGCGAGGGTTGCAAATGCGACAAAAGTCTTGCAAATGCGAAGCCTGGTGGGATCGCAAATGCGACAAAAGTGTCGCAAATGCGAACACTGCTTGGGTCGGGCTTCATCGTAAATGCGAAGCCTCTATCGCAAATGCGAGGTTCGCATTTGCGAGACCTGCAACTAGTGCCAAGAACACCAAATAAATCTGGTGGTCTTCCAACTCCTCCCACACGTCCGAAACACACCCGGGGCCCCCCGGACCCCGTCCAATCACACAACTCAGTCCCATAATATAATACGGACCTTCTCGAAGCCTCAAATCACATCAAACAATTCTAAAACGATGAATCGCACTCCAATTCAAGCTTAATGAACTTTAAAATTTCAAACTTCTACTTTCGATGCTTAAACCTATCAAATCACGTCCGATTGACCTCAAATTTTGCACACAAGTCATATTCGATATTACAGACCTACTCCAACTTTCGGAATCAGAATTGGACCCCGATTCCAAAAAGTCCACTTCCGGTCAAACTTCTCAAAAACCTTCAAATTTCTAACTTTAGCCAACTGACTCCAAAATGACCTACGGACCTCCAAATCCACTTCCGATCGCACTCCCAATACCAGAATCACCATACGGAGCTATTCCCAGACTCGGAATCCTAAACTGGCATCGATAATACTGAAATGCACTTCAACCCAAACTTATGAAATTCTTGCAAAATGTTAACTTCTACAATAGGTGCCGAAACGCTCCCGGATCATCCAAAACCCGATCCGGACATACGCCCAAGTCTAAAATCATCATACGAACCTGTTGGAACCTTCAAATTCTGATTCCGAATTGGTTTACTCAAAAATCAAACCTTATTCAATTCTTTCAACTTAAAGCTTCCAAAATGAGAATTTTCTTTCCAAATGAACTCCGAACTTCCCGAAATTCAATTCCGACCATGCGTGCAAGTCATAATGCCTGAAGTGAAGCTGCTCATGGCCTCAAACTGCCGAACGACGTGCTAGAGCTCAAAACGGCAGGTCGGGTCGTTACAGATATCATGTATTAACAATTTTATTTTAAGCCGTGTTTATAATAGAATAATACACAAAAATTATGTAGAATGTAATGTTCATAGGTTAATCAAATTTTGGGGGAAAATAAAAAGAAAAAAAAACTAAAAGGAAATAATGAGTAGAAATTTGAAAACTTAACAGGAAAATAGAGAAGTAAAAGTCTCCAAAGTGAAGAGGGAAAACGGGAATTAAGTTTGATTGCCCAAAGAATAAGAATTTTATTTATAAAATTTTGCATAAATATTTCTTATTCCAAATAGGCATCAACAAATTAAATAAAGTTACAGACATGTATATAGATAATTCAGGAAAAATTAAAAACCTATCCAAAAAAGTAGAAGACCTAATAGAGACCCACCAAAGTTCAGCTTGCAACAACCAGATGTCCTAATCAGAGAAAGAATAGCGGTAAACTTACAAGAACAGAGACGCCAGCGAACTTCAAGAGAAAAGGCAGAGAGATCTGACATTGATATACTGATAAAGAGGAAGAAGAGAAAGTTGAGAAACTCAACAGATTAGACGACATTAGAGAGAAGTGAAGGAGAAAGAGAACTGCAGAGACTTGGGCTGTTGAGTTGGAAACAAAACGGAGACCTAATGTCACGACCCGAATTTTCCATCTTCGGACCGTAATGGCGCCTAACATTGCACTCGCTAAGCAAGCCAACATTACAAAATATTTCACCTTTTTCCTTTATTCCTTTATAATTAACATTTAACAAAAATTAAATCAGCAAAAATAAAAGAGGAAGTACATAATTTAACTGGTCACCATTACACTATTAACCAAAAGCCGAAATAGATACCACCCAGAACTGTTGTCACAAATCACGAACATTCTACGAATACTACAAGTAATGGTTTGAAGGAAAATACATCTGTCTCGAAGAAAAGTAAAAAAACCAGAAATGAAGTAAAGAAAGGAGGGGACGCCAGGGCCTGCAGACGCCTGCAAGACTACCTTGGGTCTCCTGAATGCAATATCAGCAACCGACCTCTCAATCAGCCACTATCAGCTCCAAAATCTGCACAGAACGTGCAGGGTGCAGTATCAGTACAACCGACCCCATGTAATGGCAAGTGCCTAGCCTAACCTCGACGAAATAGTGACGAGGCTACGGCGGGGCATAACAATATATAACGTGCAATAGTTTATACTAAGACAGAAAGGAAATATAGAATGAAATATAACAATAACTTGCATTAAATAAATACGGAGCCCAGTCGTTCAAACCAATACTCAACTATAACCAATCCTTAAGGGAGTTTTAACACCCCAATAATGGACCTCGGCAGAAGAAGAATACATAGACAACAAATGATGCGGCGCACATCCTGATCCCACCATATAATTAATAACAGTATAAATATTCACCCTTATTACTCCTTGTTGCAGCGTGCAACCCGATCCCACCAGTCCACCCTTTTATTACTCCTCAATATATACCCTTATTCCTCCTGTTGCGGCATGCAACCCGATCCCACATGTCCACCCTTATTGCTCCTTGTTGCAGCGTGCAACCCGATCCCACCAGACAATCACATTTCACCCTTATTCCTCCTGTTGCGGCGTGCAACCCGATCCCAATATATCAGCACCAAACACAAAATAAAGACGAGTGTTTCACAAGTTAACTCAAATCCTCCACAACACTCATACCTAAAACTAACACAATGGAATTTCACTACAATTATAAAACTTCATTAGTTAATACTACACAACGAGACCAACCAAAGTGTATCATGAAGCACCAATAAACCAACATAAACCAACAGTGTGATATAATGGAACTATGGAACAATTAACAACGTCAATAGAGAAACAACATTTAACATGAAGCAATTAGACATGGAAGCATCAATAAGCAAGTAACAACTAAGACAGGAAATCAATATAAAAGGAAACGGGGAGAGGGAACATGCTAAGCATGTAATTTGGCGACGTATAGGTGCTCGTCACCACATATATATGCCACACACATGGTATTTCACACATCAAGTAAGTCGGGGATCCCTAATCCCTCAAGTCAAGGTTAGACCAAATACTTACCTCAAGCCAATGGGTAATTCACAGCTCAAATACCGTTTTACCTCTCGATTCCACCACCAATCCACTCGTATCTAGCCATAATTAACTTAATAACAACAATAAACGCTAAAAAAACCAATTCCAATGCATAATTATAGATTTCCCAATATTTTCCCAAAAAGTAAAAAATTGACCCCAGGCCCGCTTGGTCAAAACTCGAAATTCGGACCAAACCTCGATTACCCATTCATCCCTGAGCTCGGATATACAATTGGTTTTGGAATCCGACCTCAATTCGAGGTCCAAATCCGCAGATTTCAAAATTCCTAAGTTCTACCCAAAAACACCCGATTCTACCATGAAAATCCCTAAATTCTAGGATGAAATCTTGTAAAAGATGAAATAGATTGAAAGGAATGAGTTAAGAATCATTTACCTATTATTTGGGGAAGAAATGGTCTTTGGAAAATTGCCTCTTGAAGTTTAGGTTTTGAAAATAGGAGAATGAATGAAAAATCCCGTCCAAAAATTATTTTGAACAGTTGCAGGTATCGCATTTGCGATCATAGGTTTGCAAATGTGGACATTACTTAGCAAATACGAAGCTTGGCCTGGCCTGCTGGCATCGCAAATGCGAACAAGTGTTCGCAAATGTCGCCCCTGTTCTCATTGCAAATGCGACACTGAGCTTCTCAAATGCGAAGGTCCCCTTCCCAGCCTTCTGATCGCAAATGTGGTGCTCGCATTTGCGAGCCAGACTTCGCAAATGCAAAGTCTACAGACCTGAAGCACACCAGCAAAATTCCTTAAGTCCAAATCACTCCGTAGCCTATCCAAAACTCACCCGAGTCCTCAGGGCTCCAAACCAAACATGCACACAAGTCATAACACATCATACAAACGTGCTCATGCGATCAAATCGCCAAAATAACACCTAAAACTATGAATTCAACATCAAAACACATGAAATTTTCAAGATAGTTTCAAACTTTCTATTTTCTCAACCAAAGGTCCGAATCACATCAAATCACTTTCGTTTTTTTACCAAATTTCACAGATAATGTTTAAATATTATAACGGTCCTGCACTGGGATCAGGAATCAAAATACGGGCCCGATACCTACAAGATCAAATCATTTAAATTATTGCATTTTCAGTCATATCAATTTTCCTCAAAAATTTATTTCTCGGGCTAGGGACCTCGGAATTCGATTCTGGCCATACGCCCAGGTCCCATATTTTACTACGGACCCTCCAGGACCGTCAGAACACGGGTCCGAGTTCGTTTACCCAAAATGTTGAACAAAATCAACAAAAAATCATCTTTTTAAGCCAAAATCATCTTTTCTTAAATTTTTCAGATAAAGTCTTTCCGGATACACGCCCGGACTGCGCATGCAAATTGAGAACGGATAAAATGAGGTTTTCAAGGCCTCAGAACATGAAATCGAATTCTAAAATAGAAGATGACCCTTGGGTCATCACACCTAAACCGTGAGAAATGCTGTCTGGGCGTTATAGAGACCCCAAAATAAAAAATGTGTTTTCTCTGAAAAGCATACACGTAGTTAGTTGGAAAAAATTGTGGGCCACGTGTAATTAATTACCAATGAAATAAGCCCAAGGTTACTGTACAATTAAGATAACGTTTTGTACAATTCGTTGTTAATGTGTTCGTCCCTCTTTGCCATTTATATATATAGTAGTAATAGATGTTGTACAATTTGTAATTCAAAACCAAGTTGTATATTATGGAATATTTTAAAAATCCTTAAGTAACTCTAAAAATTTTCCAAGAATCATATAAAGCAGTAAGGTAAATGGACCCCAAATCCCGATCGCAGACCGCCCAAACAATACACGCCGATTGCTGAACCCTTAGACCAACTCTATGAGAGACTGAAGGTTGCCGATTATGTCACTCATATTCCCGCTGTTGCCATGGAAAACTCCTCTTAATGGGTCAATCCAAACAAGACATGTGCCTACCACTCGGGCATGAAGGGTCATAGTATCGATGAATGTCGCACTTTGAAGGATAATATCCAGACGTTGATTGACACCAAGGTTACAAGCAAAAAAGGCTAAACCTAATGTCCGCAACAATGCTCTCTCGGATCACAGGGGCGAGGGGTTAAATGTGATAGAAACCGATGAAGAATGGGATCCGAAAGGGTCAACTGGACCCATTCGTGAAGGGGATGAACCTAAAATACTTCCAGTCACTCTCACACCTATTATGGTGCAGATTGAGTCACCGATTAAGGTTGAAGTAGCCGCACTAACTCCGTTTGAGGTTGAAATAACAACACCCTTAGCCACGCCAACTCTATTTGAGGTGGAAGTGACCATACCCTTCACCGTGACGGTAGCACCTACACCGTCCTTTAAATCCAATACTATACCTTGGGACTATGCTACAAAGGCGAGAAGGAAAGGAAAAGGGAAAATGGAGGAAACAGGTGCAGCACAAGGCATGACCAGAACTAGTAGGGTTTACACGTCCGAGCATTTGGGAGGAACGAGCAAAGAAGCCACCTCCAAGCCACCTATCATTGAAACTGGCCCGGATGATCTTTGGAGAAAAGTGCAGGCGAGAGAATATTCTGTAGTTGATCATCTGACCAAAACCCCTGCTCAGATATCCATTCTGTCACTACTGCAGAACTCCGAAGCACAAAGGAATACAATGATGAAAGTGTTGAATAAAACTTATGTACCCAACAACATTACCAGTGGAGAGAGGGACAATATGGTAGGACAAGTATTGGAAAGCCACAAGATCACTTTCCACAAAGATGAATTGCCGCCGGAAGGATTGAGTCACAACAGGGCATTACATATCACAGTGCAATTTAAGGACAAATTCATTGCCAGGGTCTTGATAGATGGGTGTTCGAGTCATAACATAAGTCCGCTGACCACTCTGAAGAGGTTGGGTAAAGGTTTGCATGAGATACAGGCAGGAAATATGAATGTGAAAGCATTCGATGGGTCCCAAAGGGCCACGATTAGGGAGACTAACCTTTGTTTGCAGATGGGCCAGACTTGGTTTGACGTTGAATTTCAAGTATTGGACATATCCGCCACATATAATAAGCTGTTGGAACGACCTTGGATACATGCTGCTGGGGCCGTAGCCTCCACTCTACACCAGGCCGTAAAGTTCTAATGGAATCATCAGGAAGTAATCATCCGCGGGGGCAGAAGTAATCCCATTTACACCAATCAGACTATTAAGGAAGTTGGGTGGAGAAACGTACCATCGCATCGAGCGTGTCAATGCAATTGAGAAAGAAAAATGGTGGAGTAACAAGATTGAAAGCATATTTCTATGGACAGGGTACGAACCCGGCAATGGTCTCGGCAAGAATCTCCAAGGGATTACCAAGCCGGTACGGTTAAAGCACCATAGTACGACCTTTGGGCTTGGATATAAGTACACCTGGCAGGATTATGACGATAGGTCGCCGCCATGGCATGGTCCTTATTATCCTCTTGAGCAGCCAATACAGTATTTTCACCAGACATTTCAACAAACTGACATGATATGGGGATCTGAAGAAGATAAAGTTTTAGCTGTCCTAAGGAACCTATTTCTGGATGATGGAAACATGGATTGTAGTGCAATACTTGAGGAGGAGGAGAAGGAGGAAGACCTTACTATTCAGGCCGTGGGAAAAGGAGTTGTTCTCAAGAACTGGACTGCTGCACCATCCCGGGCCCGTCGAGTTCCTAGGTAGCCTGGCAATTAGCACAATCTTTTTTAAAGCAATTATAAGAATTTAAGACACTTTCATTATTTTTTTTGAACGTATTTTGTTTTGAAATAATTGCTTGACTCATCTAGGCGTTCTTGTTTTAATGTTTTCAAGATTTATTCAATGCATTGCTATTTTAGTATTCAGTATTATCCTTTATATATCTCTACAGTGTTATTATTACTTATCCTGATGAACCTACGACTGTGACATGTAATGAAACAACTCAACCTAAGGATAGTGATTCAGAGAAAATAGAAGAGGAAGATATAATACCTGAAGAAATTGTTAGAGAAGTGAAATTTTTTGAGAACAAGCCTAAGTCTAATCTGGACGAAACCGAGATAGTCAATTTGGGAGATTTTGAAACAGTAAAAGAAACTCGCGTAAGCATTCACCCGTCACCATCAGAGAAAGAAGAGTACACCCGTTTCTTGAAAGAGTAAGAAGATATTTTTGCAAGGTCTTATGATGATATGACTGGTTTGAGCATGTCTATAGTGGCTCATAAGCTACCTACCAATCCGATGTGTCCGCCTGTAAAGCAGAAACTCAGAATGCTCAAGCCGGATATGAGTCTGAAAATCAAAGAGGAAGTCACCAAGCAGATCAAAACTAAAGTTCATAGAGTGGTCGAATATCCTACCTGGTTGGCTAACATCATGCCAGTTCCGAAAAAGGATGGGAAGGTCAGAGTATGTGTCGGCTATCAGGATTTAAATAGAGCAAGTCACAATCCTTTGTGGATAAGCTTCTCGGGATATCATCAGATCTGGATGGACGAAGAAGATGCCGAGAAGACAGCTTTTACTACACCATGGCGGTATACTGTTATAAAATGATGCCATTTGGTCTGAAGAATGCTGGGGCCACTTATATGAGATCCGTGACAACCATTTACCACGACATGATACACAACGAGATAGAAGTGTACGTGTATGAAGTCATCATCAAATCCAAGAGGGGTACAGATCATATAGCGGATTTGAGAAAGTTCTTTGATCGGCTTCGAAGGTACAATCTAAAATTGAACCCCGCAAAATGTGCTTTGGGGTCCCTGCTGGGAAGTTGTTAGGATTCATTGTCAGCAACCGAGGAATAGACCTAGACCCATCAAAGGTCAAAGCTATCCAGGATTTGCCACCTCCAAAGAACACGAAAGATGTGATTAGCTTCTTGGGGCATCTCAATTACATAAGCCGCTTTATAGCACAATCGGCTGTGATCTATGAGCCAATTTTCAAAATGTTAAAGAAGGATGTCGCAACAAGTTGGACTGAAAACTGCCAGAAAGCTTTTGACAAAATCAAGGAATATTTGTCCACGCCACCAACCGTGGTCCCGCCAGAACCTGGGAGACCTCTGCTACTCTATTTGTCCGTACTAGACGGGGCTTTCGGTTGTGTCTTGGGACAACACGACGAGACGGGGAGAAAAGAGCAGGCCATATACTATCTAAGTAAGAAGTTCACACCCTAGGAAGCACATTATTCTTTGCTAGTACGCACCTGCTGCTCCTTCACGTGGATAGCTCATAAATTGAGGCACTACTTCTGTGGCTACACTACATATCTCATATCAAGGATGGATCCTCTAAAATACATTTTCCAAAAACCCATGCCTACAGGGAAACTAGCAAAATGGCAGATACAGTTGAGTGAATTTAATATTGTCTATGTAACTCAAAAGGCAGTTAAGGGACAGGAATTAGTAGATCATCTTGCAGAAAATCCTGTAGGAGGAGAATGCGAACCACCAAAAACATATTTTCCCGATGAAAAAGTGTTATTTGTAGGAGAAGATATCACCAAAACTTACGACGGTTGGAGAATATTCTTCGATGGGGCCGCGAACTTCAAAGGAGTAGGTATTAGAGCCATTTTGGTGTCAGACATGTCAGCATTACCCAGTATTCACAAATCTCAAGTTTTCGTGCACCAACAATATGGCAGAATACGAGGCTTGCATCTTGGGGCTCAATTTGGCCATTGACATGAATATCCAGGAATTACTGGTAATTGGTGATTCAGACCTTCTGGTACATCAGGTTCTAGGAGAGTGGGCTACAAAGAATACCAAAATATTACCATATCTATATTATGTGCAAGAGTTGATGAAGAGGTTCACAAAGATAGAGTTCAAACATGTTCCGAGAATCCAGTATGAGTTTGCAGACGCATTGGCCACTTTGTCCTCCATGATAGAACACCCAGACAAGAATTTCATCGACCCTATTCTAGTAAGAATCCATAATCAGCCAGCCTATTGCGCTCATGTTGAAGAAGAAACGGATGGGAATCCGTGGTTCCATGATATCAAGGAACACTTGGCAAAATGAGAATACCCGGAGCATGCAAAGCATACTCAGAAACGTCACTCCGAAGATTATCCAACCATTTCTTCCAAAGTGGAGGAATTCTGTACAGAAGGACTCCAGACCTAGGATTATTACGGTGCATTGACACAAGGAAACTTCCAAACTACTCTAAGAGATACATGCCAGAACTTGCGGACCACACATGAACGTTTTTGTTTTAGCCAAGAAGATATTAAGGGCAAGATATCTTTGGATAACTATGGAAATAGACTACATCAGATATGTCCAAATATGTCATTAGTGCCAAATACATGCAGATATGATATGGGTACCACCAAATGAACTCAATGCAACGAGTGCACCTTGACCTTTTGTCTCTTGGGGAATGGATGTCATCGGCCCGATCGAGCCCGCCACTTCGAACGGGCACATGTTTATTTTAGTGGCCATAGACTACTTCATAAAATGGGTTGAGGCTACATCTTCCAAGGCAATAACCAAGAAAGTCATCGCGGATTTTGTCATGGATTGTATTGTTTGCCGATTCGGGGTACTATAATCCATCATCACCGACAATGCTGCCAACCTCAATAGTAACTTAATGAAAGCCATGTGTGAAACCTTCAAAATCAAGAATAAGAATTCCACAGCATACAGGCCTCCAATGAATGGAGTCGTGGAGGCCACAAACAAGAATATCAAGAAAATATTGAGAAGGATGGTAGAAAACCACAAGCAATGGCACGAGAAATTACCATTTGCCTTATTGGGGTATCTTACTACAATCCACACATCAACCGAGGCAACGCCCTACTTGCTGGTATGTGGTACTGAAGCTGCGATTCCCACCGAAGTCGAAATTCCTTCTTTAAGAATCATACAAGAAGCTGAATTCAGTGACGGTGAATGGATAAGAAGTCGCTACAAGCAATTAGCTCTCATTGACAAGAAAAGAATGAATGCGGTATGGCATGGTCAACTTTACCAGAACACAATGTCCAGAGCTTTCAACAAAAGGGTCAAACCTAGACGGTTCACACCGGGGCAGTTGGTGCTGAAGCGGATCTTCCCGCATCAAGATGAAGCCAAAGGGAAATTTTCACCCAATTGTCAAGGCCCAACATGGTTCACAGAGTAATAACAGGAGGAGCACTCATACTTGCAGAAATGGACGGGGAAATTTGGCCAAAACTTATTAATTCATATGCAGTCAAAAGATACTATATTTAGATTGCTTGCATTTCTTCATCTGATGTAACTGAACTACGCTTGACCTGATTCCCGTTTAAGAGGGGATACATAGGCAGCCCTGTGGGTTTGGTTACATCTTAATAAAATCTTCATTTTCCCCATGGTCAGAAACTGGGGCAAAATTTTGAGGAGGACCCTCAAAATTCCGAAGCAAGTTTAGCCAATTTCATCATATGCAGAATAGTCAAAGAATTGCTTTCAAACTGGGGCAGAATTTTGGGGAAAACCCTCAAAATTCTAAATCAAGGAGGTCGTAATGTCTCTAAAGTGTCACAGTCATTGGTTCACCTAATTTACCTGATATTGCATACTACTATGTTTTTAAATAATTACATTCATCAAATGCGTACATATTATTTTTCGAAAACTTTATTCCTATGACAGTTAGATGTTACCCAGGGTAACTCAAACAGAATCTCAAGACAGGAGCATGGGCAAGCAGTAGACAAAAGAGCGAACCAACCTTCCCCGCAAAACTCACAATTTTTCTTTGGATACAGTCACAATGAACATAACAGGAGTATTAGCAAATACACACATATCAAAATCACTATCTTCATAGCGATAAAATTGACAAATACAAACATGTCTCCAGATAAGAAATACTCTGCTATCACTCATTGTCTTTTCTTTGCATGAGACTAAACCCTGTCTCCTATTTTGCATGAGGCTACGCATTGCCTCCCTAACCGCATGAGACTAAGCCCTATCTCCTTTAATTGCATGAGACTAAGACCTGTCTCCTTTAATTGCATGAGACTAAACGTTGTCTGCTATTTTTCCATCAGGCTAAGCCCCGCCTCCTCAATTTCATAAGGCTAAGAATTGCCTTTCCCTGCATGAGACTAAACACTGTCTCCTATTTTGCATGAGGCTAAGACCTGCCTCCTCAACTGGATAAGGCTAAACATTGCCTTTCTTTGCATGGGACTAAACATTTTCTCCCATTTGCAAGAGGCTAAGCCCTGCCTGCTCAATTGCAAAAGGCTAAGCTCTGCCTTTCCTTGCATAATACTGAGAGCTATGCTACTTGAAATCTAGCACTATTTTGCTTTCCCGGGGCTAAGCTCTGCCCCAATCTTATGCAAGACTAAGTTCTGTCTTGTTTCGCATCTCATATGATCAAGCATCATGTCTTTGCATCTCATGGGCTGAAATATCTCCATTTTGTCCAAAGGCGTCACAGTCCAAAGGCATCATCCTCATAGCCGGAAGATATCATTCCATGGCCCGAGGATCTATCAATATTGCACATAATTATTCAAAGGCGTCACAGTCCAAAGGCACCATCCTCATGGCTCGAGGACATCATTACATGTTCTACGAATCCCCTATCACATGATTCATGGCCCAGGACGTCATCCTCACCGTCCAAACACAACCTTCATGGTCCAAAGGGAATTTGTATCATGTCTAAATTCTTACAATAACCTATATATATTTGCATGCATCGTGTTTTAAGTTTTGAAGGTAGTTCAGGAAGGAACCATTCTTTATATGGGAGCAATCTTCTCTCCGGTTCCCATTCATAACGATCACATCCTGCAATTATTTCAAAACGTAATTGACTATCATCAATTCCCGCTTCTTACTCTACGATCGTTCAAATATTTGCTCATTGATATAGACATAAAGTTTCAAATTCATATTCATGACTTTGCATAAATTCATCTGATACTATCCTGCCGATAAGAACCCTTTCAAAAACATACGATCATTCTTATAACCACTACATCGGTTTCGTTCACTGTTGGATCCAGAACTACACACGGTCTGATTCCCGTAATACCGGGGATATGTAGGCAACTCAGGAACCAGGGTTTGGCCCCCATTTTTTCTAAGTCACATCATCCCACATTCAATTCGGCCAAAATTGGTCATCATTTTCTTTACCCGACAATTCTTTCATCAGACCCTGGTAATGAGGGGCAGCTGTTGATACCCAATTTTGCCCTCATATTTTTTCAATATATATATATATATATATATATATATATATATATATGTATATGTACTTTCGAAACATTAATTGCGCATCATTATTTAGTTTAAAAATCTATACAAGCATTTTCTATTATTTTCCATAATTTTTAGAGCTTTTAAATTGATTTTCCTACAT
>NW_017674184.1:0-12541 GCF_001879085.1 Nicotiana attenuata
CAACATAAGAGGACCATTTTCTGAAATTTTACTCCAGGACTAATCCTCACTCTATTTATCATGCTTAACAGTATAGCCATGCGATTTCACATTCAAATGAGCTCTTGCAAAACAGCTCCAAACAATTATGATCATTAAGTAGCCAACTATCAAGCATTATGAATCAGACAAGGCCCTGAATTGTGTATATCATACAGTCAAAATCAAACACCTGACATGAAAGATTTAACCCAAAAAAACTCAACCTACATACTAACTGGAGATCGACACAGCCTCAAAATACTGTCAGCAATATGTGTGAATTCCATAGATCATACAATAAAACTTAATGTAATGCAGGAAACAAGCTAAATTCTAAACAAATTCAATTAACATTATGCTTAAACTCCACATTTGAGTACATGCTTCAGTTTTGAGCTTCAATAGACAATAAGGTCCAGAAGGTGTACCTGAATATCAAAAGAAACCAAAGAAAAGTGAGGACCTAGCAGCAGTAACAGAGCAGATGAATCAGCAGCTCCAAAACACAACCAGGCTCAGATCTTAAATCATTTTTACCCAAATAAACAAGAGTTCTTCGAAGCTTTTGTATTCCAGCTAACACTTAAAACTAAAGAGCAGATTTGGAACTAATTTCCCCCAAAGATGCAGAAATTTCAATGTATTTTCAGAACAACTCTCTTAGCCATTTTCTGATTTTTCTAGTGTTCTCCTAGACTGTAATTCCAAGCAGTTTTTGACCCAAATTAATGCAGAGAATTTTTCAGTCTTTTAGGGTGTGAGGATCCGTGTGCTGAATAAGGAAAAGGCCTTATTTATAAGGCAGGGGTCTGTTGTGTGCCTTCCAAGGCAAGGCAATGGGATTATCCCCAAAATACCCCTCACAGGGTATCTTTTCTCAATAGAAAATGGACAGCTGTCCTTTTCTCATTGGCTTCAGCACCTTAGCTAACCAAATGGGGACAGCTGCCCTTGTTCTAGACTAATCTGATATTTTCCCAAAGAGATATACCCTAAATTACCCTTATACAGCCTGCTTATTACAGTCCCTGCCTAACCCTTTATGACCCCTTTAAGTTTTCATACTTACAATTAGTCCCCGATAAATCCCTAAGGACTGACAAATGTGACCAATAAAAACAAATAGTCACCAATCGGATCAAAAGCAGACTCACAGGCCCAAAACTTTGAACAACTTTAAAGTTTGAAAACAATCTTAAGATGAAACAAGTTCATAATGAACCCAGGCAACATGAACTTTATACCAGAAACATTTAAGCTAATTAAAACATGCCTAAGCAAATTAACAGAAGAATCAACTACAACACCAACTTCAATTTAAACTAATATGATTTAACTATTCTAAACACCTAATTTAATTGAGACGACTGCCTAAAATCTCAACAACCAGCAATTAACACTAACAATTTAACACTAACAAAACTGAAACCAGTAATTAACACTAACAAAACTGAAACCTAAAGACGAAACAACTTAACTAAGGGAAAGAAGAGAAGAACAAAAATGACCTAGAGCTATACAAAGCATGGTTCCGAAAAATGAGAGTAACCCTAAACATGTGGGGAAAAAACCTAAAGAAAGAGAAGAGGAATAAAATTCTCGAAATAGTAAGGGAAACAAAGATTTACCTGAGAAGAGAATCAAGGGGTTCAACTCCCATTTGATTGATGCAAAGGGCCGGAACTATTTCGAAATGACCCGAAATTAAGGCTAATTAGTTGTCCTTGCCAAGAACAACTAACCAGCCTATATTTCCGGCTAATTCGAAGCTTGAAAACAAACCGAGAATTTCTGACTTGTTGTAGATTTAGGATTTGGGGTTTTGGCAGGGGTATTTGGGAATGAAATCGCGATGAGGGAGGGTCAAGGATGATGGGATTTGATTTTTGAGTAATTTAGGGAAGTTAGGTTTTTAATCGGGTTTTTCGATCTAAAATTCGAGCCAACCTAAAGGGATTCGAGGGTAGTTGATCGAAGATTGGTGAAGGGGAGGACACGAGGATGTTGTGGTGTGAAGATGGGAGGTGATTGGAGTGGTGTAGGGCGTCGCCGCCGGCGAAGGGTCTCAAGGCGGCGTCTCTAGGGTTTCGGAAGTTAGAGACGACGATGGGAGGGAGAGGGTCTGAGGGGGGGTAGGGCTAGGTTCGGACAGTTTTATACGGGGGAGGGGTCGAGTTCCGGTCTGTTGGATCTTGTTGATCCAATGGTTGAAATGGGAAGGACTCAAACGGCATCGTTTGGTTAGGCATGGGGACCGGGTTGGGGTGTGGGTATGGGCTGGACTCGAGCGGGTATTGAGCAAAATAACGTTTGGGCCTAGGAATTTTAATTGAAATCCCAAAATTCAGACATCTTTTAATTCCTTTCTTTTTCTTTTTCAATTTTTTATTTTCAAAAATTCTTTTTCTTTTCAAAATTAAAACCTAAATTAATTTCTAAACCAAATTTTCCTACCAAATTAGATTAATTACTCAAAATAATATTTACCCCAACTAATCAATTACCAAATTAAAAGAAAACTACAAATATCGAAGCTAAATGCAAAAATGAGTTATTTTTGTGATTTTTCTATTTTTGTAAAACAACTAAATTACTAAAAATGCAAAATTAAATCCTAAATGCAAATGCAATGTATTTTTGTATTTTCATGAATTAAACAAAATCAAACATGCGCAGACAAATGCAAACAATTAACAAAATGCTACAAAAATCTATGAAATTGCCAATAATGGGAAAAATCTATTTTCTTGAATTTATGGGAGTAATTCACATAGGGCAAAAATCACGTGCTCATAGCTGCCCCTCTTTGTACGGAAACACGAAGAGTTTTCGTGCAAAGATAAAGTGAGCGGATACGAGCGATTTTTGCCCGTTTGAATACTCCGTGGGAAGCATTTTTGAAAGATTTGACCGCACCCTGCTTCTGAGGTTGCCTACATATCCTTGGCTATAAAGGAATCAGGTCTGTGTAGTTCGGGAAGTTGAGGTAGCTGGGACTACCATGAAGCTGTGATTTCACTGTTGCTGCTGCTGCTACTGCTTACTGAACTCCTTATTACACCAAGATAAAATAAAAGAAGCTATACTAAACTATGATCTGAGAATTACAAGAATCCTATCTATATCTTCAAACTTGATCTTGCAGTTCCTGTTGCTTTGTTGACTCGTACTCTCGAGGTGAAATTCCTTTGTTGCTAACTTGAATTGTAAACTGAGATGCTTTCCCTGTGTTTTTCAGGCGGGCACCTGATTGCTAAACTTGAATCGTCTTCCTTCGAACATTGCTGCTTTCCCTTTGTTCTTCCAGGTGGGTTCCTGATTACCAACACTTGAACCGCTTCCCTTCGTTCTCCAGGTGGGCTCCTGATTACCAACACTTAAATTGTTGCTTCCCTTCTTTCTTCAGGTGGGCTCCTGATTACCAACACTTGACTGCTTCCCTTCATTCTCCAGGTGGGCTCCTGATTACCAACACTTAAATTGTTGTTTCCCTTCGTTCTCCAGGCGGGCTCCTGATTACCAACACTTGAACTACTTCCCTTCATTCTCCAGGTGGGCTCCTGATTACCAACACTTAAATTGATGCTTCCCTTCGTTCTTCAGGTGGGCTCCTGATTACCAACACTTGAATTGCTTCCCTTCGTTCTTCAGGTGGGCTCCTGATTACCAACGCTTGAATTGCTGCTTCCCTTCGTTCTTCAGGTGGGCTCTTGATTACCAACATTTAAACTACTTCCCTTCGTTCTCCAGGCGGGCTCCTGATTACCAACACTTGAACCGCTTCCCTTCGTTCTCCAGGTGGGCTCCTGATTACCAACACTTGAATTGCTGCTTCCCTTCGTTCTTCAGGTGGGCTCCTGATTACAAACACTTAAACTGCTGCTTCCCTTCGTTCTCCAGGCGGGCTCTAGATTACCAACACTTGAACTGCTTCCCTTCGTTCTCCAGGTGGGCTCCTGATTACCAACACTTAAATTGCTGCTTCCCTTCGTTCTCCAAGCAGGCTCCTGATTACCAACACTTGAGCTGCTTCCCTTCGTTCTCCAGGTGGGCTTCTGATTACCAACACTTGAATTGCTGCTTCCCTTCGTTCTTCAGGTGGGCTCCTGGTTGCCAAAACTTTAACTGTATTCCCTTGAGACTTGACTTGTTTTCCCTCGAAACTTGACTTGTTTTTCCTTGCGACTGCTTTTCCTTTGAACTATTTTTCCTTGTTTCCCCAAATGGGTGTCTGATTTCAACAAAATAGACGGAACAAAGAAAATTTTCTGCCCCAGTTTGGTAGCTGGGCACATCTGTGAGTGTTAATTGAATCATGCTACCAAATATCTCTAAGAATCTGAAAGCTAGATCCCATTATCCAGGAGGGTCCTGAAAACTTCTAGTAAAATGCCAGTTTTAAAGCTAAATTATATCTTCTAAAGGTATGACTTCTACTAAATCTTGTTATCTAAGAAAGTCCTAAAACTACATCCCATTATCCAGGCGGGTCCTGAAAATCAAAATCAAGTCTTATCTTAAGAGTGACAACTTTAAGGCTAAATTATACTCTCTTACAGCAGAACTTACGCCAAATCTTGTTATCTAATGGAATTCTTAAAGCTAGGTCCCATTATTCAGGAGGGTCCTGAAAATTTCGAATTGAATCCTATCCTAAGAATGAAAACTTCGGAACTGACATATATTTCTTCAATGGTAAAGCTTATGCTAGATCTTGTTACTCATGAATGTCTTGAATTTTAACTAAGTCCCATTATCCAGGAGGGTCCTGAGAATTTACGGTCAAACCTGTCTGGTACTTGCTTTTTCCTTGCGGAGGATTTCTCCGAAACAAAGGAAATTTCTGCCCCTGTTTCAAATCAAAGAAAAATCTTGTCAGTTTAAAAAAATGCGGTGGTTAGTTTGTGGCATTCTTGCTGAAGATGGCTTTTCCCTTGCCGTGCTTTGCTTTGACTGGCTGCCTTGAACTGGCCAAGAATTGTTTGACTTTCTGACTGATCCTCAACCGCAGGACCCTGGATGACCCGAGTGCTCTATACCCAAACCGTTGTTTTACATTTCTGACCCTTCTATCTGAACCTCTACATCTCCCACAAAATTACTAAACCATTCCACCGATTGAACTTTTACTGACACTTTATGTCCCACTTTACATCATACTATCTCTGGCATGTTCTAGCCGCATTTTGCTTTGTGCAATTTGGAAGTTGGTAGTAAGCTTTGAAATTCCTTCTTACTTGTTTAAACAAGGCTGACATTGGAAAAGCCTTAGAGAAATAAAACCAAAAGAAATGAAATGCAATGACTTTGAGAGTTAGGAATAAAGAAGAAAATCCAAACCTGGATGACTGTTTGAGGGAGAAAAGGAAAAAAAACTTATCTGAGCGGAGCAGCTGGTACCAATGATCATGACATGCATTTTGGACTAATCAGCCCAATCTATTCAACAATCAACTTTCAGTTGTCATACCTTGCCCCGGGATCTTCATAACCCAATTTCTTTGCCCAATCACTGACCTAGTTCGGCCTGCGGTGCCCTGAAGGGTTTTCACCCACAAACCTCTCTCATTTGTTCATCTCTCAACTCACTGTCGCCTTACGGTTCCCGTGAGGGTTTTCACCAATAAGACTCTCTCATTTTTTATTTCTCTTAGCTTTCGTCGCCTTACGGTGCCCATGAGGGTTTTCACCAATAAGACTCTCTCATTTTTTCATTTTTCGTGCTTAAACTGGAGTGTTGCCCCTGATATGAATCACAGTTACTTGCTTGACTTGGAATCTCTCGAAGACTGAACGGAAGGTCTCTCTTTGGACCATTATGTGGGCTTTGGACGGGGTTAGAAAGAAAGGATATCAAAAGGCTCAAAACAATTCAAATGGGTTCAAAATTACAACTTTTGGAATCAGATTTCTTACAACAACCACAAATTCTGCCCCAGTTTCTTTGCTTGGGGACCTTTGAATTTTTATTTTGATGGGACCGAACCGTGAGGCTGCCTACGTTCCTTAAAAGGAATCAGGTCGAATGTAGTTCATGTCATAGGAATTGCTTTATGGTTGTTACTTCTCTTTTTTCTTTCCTTTTTTCTTTTTCTTTTTTTCCTTTTCTCTCTTTTTCTTTCTTTTCCTTCTTTTCTCTCTTTCTCTCTTTTTCTTTTCATTCTTTTCCATTCTTTCCTTTTCTTTTCTCTTCTCTTTTTCCCTTTACTTCTTTACATGAATTTCGCTACTGATTCCAAAAGAGGGGTATGAAAGGAAATAAATAAGGCTCAAAAGGGTAACAAAGGATAAAGCGTTTAGATAGCAGAACAAAATGCCTTCGTCGTCCCAATCCTCAAAACATGCCAAGTACAAACAAACACAATTTAAACCAAAGAAATCATACATAATATCTTTTGACGGCATCAGAATTGATAGCCACGTCTACACATTTGCCTTCTATATATGTTAAATACAATGCACCATTGGAGAACACTCTGGTTATAACGAACGGCCCCTGCCAATTTGGGGCGAACTTGCCTTTTGCTTCGGCCTGATATGGAAGGATGCGTTTCAATACTTGCTGACCCACTTCAAACTTCCGGGGACGCACCTTCTTGTTGTACGCTCTTGCCATTCTCTTTTGATACAGCTGACCATGACACACTGCTGCCAATCTTTTCTCATCAATCAAACCCAACTGCTCCAAACGGGTTTTGACCCACTCATCATCATCAATTTCGGCCTCATCAACAATTCGAAGGGATGGGATTTCAACTTTTACAGGTATCACTGCTTCAGTACCATATACCAACAAATAAGGAGTTGTACCTACTGAAGTGCGAACAGTAGTGCGGTAACCCAACAAGGCAAAGGGCAACTTTTTCATGCCATAGCCTGGAACCTTCCACCATTTTCCGAAGTATCTTCTTTATGTTCTTGTTGGCTACCTCGACAGCTCCATTCGCCTCGGGCGATATGGGGTGGAATTGCGATGTGTAATCTTAAACTGTTGACATACCTCTTTCATCAAATGACTGTTGAGATTAGCACCATTATCTGTGATGATCACCTTTGGGTTCCCGAACCGACAAATGATATTTGAGTGAACAAAATTGACCACTGATTTCTTGGTCACAGACTTGAAAGTTTTAGCTTCTACCCACTTGGTGAAATAATCAATGGCCACCAGAATGAACATGTGCCCATTGGATGTTGCTGGCTCAATTGGTCCAATGACATCCATGCCCCAAGCAACAAAGGGCCATGGTGCAGACATTGTATGCAATTCGGATGGCGGAGAATGAATAAAATCTCCGTGTACGTGGCATTGATGACACTAGTGCACAAAACTAATACAATCTCGCTCCATGGTGAGCCAATAATAGCCTGCTCGGAGAATTTTCTTCGCCAGAAAATACCCACTCATATGCGGTCCGCAGACTCCGGAATGTACTTCGGTCATGATAGCCGTAGCTTGTCTAGCATCTATGCATCTTAACAATCCGAGATCTGAAGTTCTTTTGTACAAAACTCCTCCACTGAAGAAAAATCCACTTGCCAACAGTCGAATTGTTCTCTTTTGATCCCCCGTTGCTTGCACCGGATATACCTCCATTTTGATGTACTCCCTGATGTCGTGGAACCACAGTTCACCATTAAATTCTTCTTCCACCATGTTATAGTAAGCATGCTGATCGCGGACTTGAATATGCAAAGGGTCGACATAAGCTTTGTCCGGATGGTGCAACATTGACGCCAAGGTAGCCAAAGCATCGGCAACCTCATTATGGATCCTTGGAATATGCGTGAACTCTACTGATCGAAACCGTTGACAAAGATCATGCAAACATTGTCGGTACGGTATGAGCTTCAAATCCCGTGTTTCCCATTCTCCTTGAATCTGGTGCACCAGAAGGTCCGAGTCTCCCAAGACCAAGATGTCCTGGACACCCATGTCTACAGCTAACCTCAAACCCAAAATGCATGCCTCGTACTCAGCCATGTTGTTGGTATAATAGAAGCGAAGCTGAGCAGTAACAGGGTAGTGTTGCCCTGTTTCATAAATAAGCACAGCCCCTATTCCGACTCCTTTCATGTTAGCCGCCCCGTCAAAGAAAAGTTTCCAACCTGGTTTTTCAGTCTGCTCTAGCTCGTCAATATGCATCACCTCTTCATCGAGAAAATCTCAACGGTTCATATTCTTCATCGACCGGGTTCTCGGCCAAATGATCGGCTAATGCTTGGGCTTTCATCGCGGTCCGAGTCACATAGATAATGTCAAACTCTGTGAGCAAGATTTTCCATTTTGTGAGCCTTCCAGTGCGCATGGGCTTCTGAAATATGTACTTTAAGGGATCCAAGCGAGAGATGAGGTAAGTAGTGTAGGACGACAAATAATGCTTCAACTTCTGTGCTACCCAAGTTAGGGCGCAACATGTCCTTTAAAGGTAAGTGTACTTAACCTCATAGGAAGTGAACTTCTTGCTGAGATAATAGATAGCTTGTTCCTTCCTGCCAGTGACATCATGTTGACCCAATACACAGCCAAACGAATTGTCCAAGACTGTCAAATACCGAATTAAGGGCCTCTCGGGTTCCGGCGGGACCAACACAGGTGGGTTTGACAAATATTCTTTGATCCTATCAAATGCTTCCTGGCATTCATCAGTCCATTTGACCGCAGCATCCTTCTTCAACAGCTTAAAGATTGGCTCACAAGAATTTGTGAGTTGAGCAATAAACCTGCTGATGTAATTTAATCGCCCGAGCAAACTCATCACCTCAGTATTGTTCCTTGGAGGTGGCAATTCTTGAATGTCTTTGATCTTTGATGGGTACAACTCAATGCCTCGACGACTGACTATAAATCCCAATAGTTTCCCAGATGGAACACCAAATGCGCATTTTGCAGGGTTGAGCTTAAGATTGTACCTGCGGAGCCTCTAGAAAAATTCTCTCAAATCTTTGACGTGGTCAGACTGCTTCTTGGACTTTATGATCACATCGTCCACGTAGACCTCAATTTCCCTGTGTATCATGTCATGGAATATGGTTGTCATCGCCCTCATGTAAGTTGCCCCAGCATTTTTCAGACCGAATGGCATCACTCGGTAGCAATAAGTTCCCCATGGTGTAATGAATGTTGTCTTTACCGCATCCTCCTCATCCATTAGAATCTGATGATACCCCGCATAGCAATCCACAAAAGACCCATTCTCATTCTTGGCACAGTTATCAATCAAAATGTGAATATTTGGCAGTGGGAAATTGTCCTTTGGACTTGCTTTGTTGAGGTCACGTCACACACTCTAGTTTTACCATCTTTCTTCGGTACAGGCACAACATTGGCTAACCACGTGGGATACCGTGTGACTCGAATGACCTTTGCGTCAAGCTGCTTTGTGACTTCTTCTTTGATCTTTACACTCATGTTAGTTTTGAACTTTCTCAACTTCTGCTTGACGAGAGGGAATGCCGGGTCAGTAGGCAATTTGTGAACCACCAAGTCAGTGATTAGACCTGGAATGTCATCATATGACCATGCAAAAATATATTTATATTCAAGCAGTGCTTTGATTATTTCTTCTCTGATCTGTGGCTCAAGATGGACATTTATCTTTGTTAACATTATCTGGGTCCCCTAAATTGATTGCTTCCGTATCATTCAGGTTAGGCTTGGGTTTTTCTTCAAAAGGATTTAATTCCTTACTAATCTCTTCAAAGGCCTCATCCTCATCATATTCTGATTCATCATCACACTCTATTTCTTGAATTATTATTTCAGAATTAGATTGACTTTTAAGACTGGGCTGAAGATTCCTCATGCATGTCATGTCATTGAAACAAGCATAAAAAGAACTGTACAGAGAAGAAAAGAAAAAACAAAAATAAAACTATCAGGAATGACGGAAAAGGGAAATTGCATTTCATTGAAAATAAAGGATAACAAGGTTTGTACATCCAAATGGACGAAAAATAAAATGTGAATTACAACCCTGGAATAATCCAAATAAACTGAAAGAAAATCAAAGCAAACTACCAAAACTCCTTCCGGGTAGGGAGAGGAGTAGCCTTCCAATTGTTAAGCTTTGCATTCGGCCCGACAATCTGCACATCTGCTTTGCTAGAACCTTCTCCAACTTCCACCATGTTCACATCATCGAACAACATCTAGAACCTTTCAATTAACTCTTCATCAATGTCAACCACAGGACTTGGAACTGTTGTCACGGGGCGTTTCCTGGCACCGGGCTTGACAAAAGACCTGGAGAGACGCGGGATAGGCTTTGGAAGTGCCCACGCCCTCTGTTTCAACTTTCTAGCCCTTTTCACATCTGCTGATGTGGGCTTGAATCCCAGACCGAACGTATCCAAGTTTTTAGGGAGATACACTGGCTGTATGATACCTTGCAGAGATGCACCCAGGCCTTTACCAGGCACAAAGCCATTTTTCAGCATTTCAAAAGCCACCATGACTGATGCGGAGGTTACCTTTGGATTTGGAATGCATTTCCCTTCTGGAATTTTCTCGACCGACACTGTTTCAAAAACCTGATAGACCCAGGGCCCTTTGTCATCTTCAACCTCAATGAATGGGACAATGGCATCACTGTGAGCACACAAATTATCCTTGCCATGCACGACGATCTCCTGTCTATCCCATTCGAACTTGACCATCTGGTGCAGAGTGGACGGGACTGCTTTGGCGGCATGAATCCAAGGTTGACCTAACAGCAAATTGTAGGAGACGGCTACGTCCAGCACCTGGAACTCCATGGTGAATTTCACCGGTCCTATTGTCAACTCAATCACTATATCACCAACTGAATCTTTCCCTCCACCGTCAAATCCTAGAACGCAGACGCTGTTTTTGTGAGTCCTCTCATCATCCACTTTCAACTTGTTCAGAGTAGAGAGAGGGAAAATGTTTGCATTGGAACCATTGTCAACCAATACCCTAGTAACCACAAAATCTTCACATTTTACCGTAAGATAGAGAGCTCTATTGTGCTCAGTACCTTCCACAGGCAACTCATCATCAGAGAAAGTGACCCTGTTCACCTCAAATATCTTGTTGGCGATCCTTTCAGATGGTTTACTGAAATTTTATCGGGAACATGAGCCTCGTTCAGAATTTTCATCAAGGCCCGACGATGCTCGTATGAGTGGATTAACAATGACAACAATGAAATCTGAGCAGGCGTCTTTCTCAGCTGCTCCACAATGGAGTAATCTTGTACTTTCATTTTTCTTAGAAATTCTTCCGCTTCTTCCTCAGTAACTGCTTTCTTTACTAGAACTGCATTGTCTTTGGATGCCTTAGCTTTCTTTAACTCTTCCGGGGCAAAGCATCTCCCCGAACGAGATAGTCCTTGGGCCTCATTGACTTCTTCTTTCACTTCCCTTTCCCCTGTAGGTCACTATTACCTGTTCATAATTCCATGGGATAGCCTTGGTGCTGATTACTGGCAATTGAGTTACAGGCTTAATGACGACAGGGCCCGTACGGGCACCTTCTACAATTATGATGGGCTTGTTTGCCAACCCTGGCACAACCACTTTTGACTTATCTTTCTTTATTGCAGCATCATTTGGGAATCCTTTCTTGACTATCACAGATGGCTGATCGCTTCCAACTCCGCACCACTAAAAAGTAGCGAGAGAGGGTCGCAATAGCGTTTACCCGATTTTGGGTCGGGATCGAATCCACAGAGAGCTAGGATTGGAGTTGAGTATCTATTTAGCTTAGGATCGCGTGTGTGTTCTTAATTGGTCTTCTCATAATTTTTGGGGTTTTCTTTGTATTCTACGATTATCAACTACTAATTGGAAATACAACTAGATTAAGCTAAGAGTAAATTGCTAGAAGTTGTATCTAATAGTTTAAAGGGCACTAGGGTAGTGACATTTACCTAGGTGGCTAATTGACGGGTAATTGCATCTAAGGCATGATTGACATGATTGGGGAAATATGTTATAACTATTACTCAATACTACCCACTCTACACCTCTCGGTAGAAAGAGTGGTTTTGCCCAATTGACTCTCTTGAGATCAATTGGGTATGCATATATGCCCGAGCAACTAGGATTCAAGTCGGGTAATTACTCTCTCGAGGTTTAACCCTTTAATTGGGACTATCAATTCTCTTTAGTCCATCCCAATTCCTTGTTGAGTCAATTTTGGAGACTTAGGCTCTCTTTCTCAAGAAAAGCCAAGTCAACTTAGCACAAACTAGTGTTTGCAACCACTAATTCATAAATTAAACCATAAAATTGACCCAAATAACAAACACCCATAATCAATCCAACCTTAAATCACAACACCCATCAATTACCCACACTAGGTTTGAGCTACAACCCTAGCTAATAGGTTTAGCTACTCATGCTTGAAGAAAAATCAGAGAAATAAATAAAGAAAAAGACATATTAATTAAACACTAAAGAAAATACAGAGAATCTATCGTTAGAGTTAAGCTAAAATGCCCAAAATGGCTACAAAATAGCTTCTCACGAGCGCAGCTGCCGTTCTAAAATAACT
>NW_017674184.1:58826-105805 GCF_001879085.1 Nicotiana attenuata
AAGTGTTATGTCATGTGATCTTCTAGATCACTTGCCTCCTTTATTATGATTATTTTGATCATTTGGTATCTTTTTTATCAAGAAGTTTTATTTGAAACCGATTTGTCTATACGCTTCAAGCGTACCATAGACTTTGTCCTTCTAGGACTTAATATGAGCATTTGCAATGAGAATATAGTTACTTTCTTTGGGTCAGCAAATGCGTCTGGCATGCTTTGCAATATATTGCACATGAATTATCTTTTTATGAACTTCAAGTTCATATTATCTTATTCGAGGATCTATATGAACAAATGATAATTCATTCCACGTAACTTTTTCTCAACTGTTTATCATGTCTCCCCCTCATGTTAGAAAAACTAACTTGTTTCCTCAACTTGAGAACTCATCTTTGTGCTTTATGGTATTAATCAAAATATACACCGCACATCAATAATAATAAGATGGAATTATTTGGTTCCTGACCATGAACCACTTGTGAGGGGAGAAAATAATATACTTTCGTATATAACGTATATCAAACTGATATACAATACTTTGTTCTCATAAACAACTGTTTAGCTATTAAGTGGAGGCACTCAATAAATTATTTTGCTAAACCAGCTGTGATGTAAACCAACTTATCAAGATGAACTTCTTGAATAGAAAATCTGAAATATGCTCTAAATTAAATTATTGAGCAAGTTACCCCGCAAACACCATGTTGCGGGTTAATAATAATCGCACATGTAACCATCTCATAGATGCATCTTATGTGGTATACATGGCAGGTGAATAGGCCCATATTCACCTTTGATATTTCCAGCATTCATGGGATTCAGTCCCAATTTTAGTTGGTATATTAATTAATGAGAACAGGCAACACAAGAGAATTTGTAAAGAACTTTCTAGTACTTTAATATTTACCCATGTGAATTCTCTTTTATTTTTGCACATCATACTTAAATTGATATGGCTAAACCAATTATGCCAACTGAATAAATTATCAACATTGATAAACTTCAGGTTTACAACATGACGTGTGCAATCATCAATAAACTCCAAGTTTATTATGATATGGGTTTTTATATCAATAAATATCTACTTTATTGTGATATTCTTTTATTTGTGTAGTACAAACTGGAGAATAAAGCGGGTAGCTTTTCACATACATATTATCTCGCTACAAGTTGTGGTAATAGAAGATATTAAATCTTTCCTTTATTTATAGTCTCAGTATAATCAACCGCTTTCGAGAATACTTTAGAAACTGAATAAGTTTCTTTGAGACTTACTACAACACAATACCTTATTGGTAATCAATTGTGTTTCTCCAAAATAGTATAATTGGCTCTTGCAGAGTTCTCAATTAATTTTGTACTGCCACATATTCATCAATATCCATATGGTGAATATCTCTTTTAAAGAGAAAGTTATACCATTATGGTTATGGTCAAAATTATATGCAAGATATGTTTCTTGCATTAATGTTATTCTTTAATAATCACATTACCAAAATATTGTGGCGTACAATAGGTACGTGATCAATGACCATTCATGCCATAATAATGACATTGTTTTCTTATATCATCTCAAACCTCCTTCTAGAGGTGAGTGTGGCATATTCACTACCACTAGCACGTTCATATTCTTCCAAGAATGAATATGTATTCATAACTCAGATGTTATCACATTCACATCATGAATGGACCATAAGCATCTGTATGTGCTTTACGAAATCTTATGTCAAATCAATGACAAACATCAACTTCACAGGGTGAAGGCTTATTTTGAGAAATCTTATTATTATCATTACCACGATAATGACGATTATAATTTCGTCTATTGCCACGTCCACATCCATTGATACCTTCACGGTAATAATTTTGTCTTCTTTCAGACTTATCACATACTGCTATCACATTCTCTTAAAAAGGAATGAGAATGGAGCAAATTCAATGGGACGGGTTTCAATTCCTTGCCCACAATCATACATGAATTTGATCATGGCAAGGCATGAAAATTTCCACTTCAGGTGGTTATAATTTCTTACAAACTCCACTAGAGTTATAATCAAACTTTGTTGTCTTTGCTTGTATATAAATTCAAATTATAGAATATCAAGAATTTAAAAGAGAAAAATAAAGTAAAATAATTGCCTTAAATCCAAAATTTAATCCCGTTTGCCAAGCTCAATGCAATTAGCACAAAAGCAACTGATCAAATATATCTCATCCTTCGAATTTGAAAAATCTGGATTTGTCAATTCGTTGCTATCCTCACAGAATGCAACTCATCACACCAAATTAATTTCCATGGGGAATGAATTTTCACGACAGGATGAGTCAAATACATCTAAATTGTTGATTAGTTTCTCGATCCTACGGCTTAGCTTCCAAATCCAAAACCCAATGGTTCATCATTTTAGTCTCTAATCAATTGGTTAGAGTCTCGTGCTGATAACGTGTTATAAAACAATAAAAGTAGAAGAACATTGCAGAGAAAGAGAGAGAGGGAATTCTTATTGAATTTGGGATGAATTACAATAGAATAGAACCCTCTATTTATAGGGAGATGGTGACTTGGCTACCAAGCAATAAACCCTAAAATCTCTCTAAATATGGACATTCACCATAAATAAAATTTTATTTATAACAGATACTTCAATTTAGGAATATATATNTATATATATATATATATATATATATATATATATATATATATAGAATACAAACTATTTTACCTGTCCAGTTGTTCGAAATAAGTTGAAAAGGAGTATCGTCACATTAGTTAGTTGCACCAAATACAAATATGTTTTGGTCCATAACTCTCACATATCGTCTTCCACGCTTCTCCACATTTCCTCAAATTACTATGGTCCAAAAGCCAAATAGTTTTTGCATCTCCATGTTTATTTTATTTAATTTATTATATAAGCCCCTATTTTAATTGACAAAAGGATCACACCGTCAGAATTAGCAAAGTCAAATCTGTAATTAAAGACATTAGATTAGCTTGCCATCAGTGTTTAATGAAGCACTATCATCTTGCTTAAGATTCTACTAGTTGAGATCAAGGTATGTCACATAGTTAGTTAACAAGCCGACATACTTTTCAAGCAAAATTTATTTTAAAATTCATTGTCTTAAAGCTTAATTAAATTTTTAGTTAGCCATTAAAATTTAATAAAGGTTGGATTGCTAAATTTCCCAAATTAATGCTTTTCAAATTATATGTAATGTTTTTTAAAACCAGGATAGTCTCTGCCCTTCGGGTGAGCGCTCTGTGCGCACTGGTTAAACCCCACTAAAAAGATTATATTATATATAATCTTTCACGATTGATAATGAAGCCCGGTAGTAATTTCTTTGACTCTTTACATGTGATGGGAAACCATAATCAGACAAGAAAAAATCTGCAGATATATAGACTGTAAATACGAAGTCAGTCAAATCTTCGCTTTTTTGGCTCATTTCCGACATCCTTCAAACACCCAATTACTATACCACGTTAAACTTAGGTTTTTATAATACTTTTTTTTTATCTTCTAATAATTAGGTATTCAAGCCAGTTTGCACATCTCTTACTGTATGTTCTTGATATTAGTTATCTTTCACTAGCATAGGTAAGCCGTAAGTGGTAATTAGGTCCACTAACACTCAGGATGATAGCAAAAATTCACCAAGGCTCTTTTTTGTCTCTGTTGATATATAAATCCTAAATTTTTATAATTCTTAATTTATTGACCATTATGCCACACCCTCAAATTCTTGAGTTGTTGAATTGTTATCGAATTATGACGACCTACTGAACACCTTTTTAATATAATACTACTAAACAAAGATCCTAGTTATTAGAAGCATCCATGCTTCTACTTGTGGTTTGTCTTTTTTCTCTAGATTCATTGCATTGATTTTTTTCACCATTAGAACCATTCCTTTTATATATTTGCATATAGCTTCACTCTCTCCTTCAACTCAACCCCACAATTGCAACCTAAAGAAAGTAAGAGCCCAATTCCCAATCGCCCTCATTTTTGCATTTTCATGTGTTTATACGAACTAAAGGCTCTAAACTCTGCTCCTTCGATTAATTGTTCGCATCGAATCTCAAGTTCAAAAAAGAGTTGTTGCCATGGCTTCTTCATGTCCTAGTCCACATGCAAAGTTTTCATTCGAGTGTCGACCAAAGTTGCTTAAAGATTTCCTCCAAGACGATATTAGTTTTGAATCACACTCTCAAAAAGCTTATAAATCCACAAGTCAAAGATTTTTTAACAAAAATTCATCTCAACTACATAGAAATCGATCATCTAGAGCTGCTTCAGCTACTATATCCGCCATTCACAAGGTCATTAACATTGTTAAGTTCTTGCCATTTGCCTATGTTAAATCCCCATCCATTTTACCTAGAAGCATTTCGAGAAAACTATCAAGAAGAAATCACAAAGAGGCTGAAAATTATATTATGAACCATGAGGTCTCAGTTACGGTCAAAGTCAAAGTCAAAGATATCTTACGGTGGAAATCATCTAAGGACCTAGTGGAGGAGAAATCTACACCGTTAGATTATGCTTATTCACCCTTTAGGTGTGATTTTACTGCTGAGAATTTATCTTCTTGGTGTGGTGAAATTGACGAATGCTATGGTAAAAGCAATTTACTTGAAGAAGGTGTCGGTGGTTGTTGCGTTAGAGAGACTAGTGGAATCAAATTGGACCCCGAGGTAATTTTCTTTTGGAGTTTTTCTTCTTTCCTAAATATACTAAATTGATTTAATAGATTTATTATTAGTAATATCGTACCATCATATTGCATGAACTTTTGCATCCGTGTTGAAATAAATCTAATATATATACTGCTTTGTCAGTTTTTGTTCCGCCTCGATCGTATAGAGTTTGACGTGGCTTCATTAATTATTGACTCTATCTTTTACTAACTTATTAAAATTAGGTTGTATGGTTAATTTCATCTTATAGTCCTCACCTCATGAAAGCTATCTGGTAAATAACATCTCGAGTAAAATGATAATATCTAGTTCGAAGATATATATATATATTTAATTCTTTTGACAGAATAAATTGTCCTATTTTTCTCAAAGAGAGGACGGGATGGATTGCTCGTAACTCGTAAGGGTGGTGATGAGATGTGAATCTAGGATCTAAACTATATGTTGAAGTGAGCGACTATATCAGTTAAAAGTTTAAGCAATTGCTTAAGAGAGTATATACTTCTCTAATTATTTAATTATGTCTTAATAACTTGTACAATTTAGTTGTTCTCATTTTTAATTTGGATAACAGTGAAGAAGTATTCCATCGACTTTAATTCTTGAGCTAATATATAATGGACTTGTGTAACAGGAAGACTATGAGAACGAGCAGCACAGTCCAGTCTCAGTTCTTGAATCTCCTTTTCGTGAAGATCAGGACGAATGCGTTTCTTTCAATAGAACCCTCGTTGATACTGACAGTAAGTTTCGATCTCCAAGTAGCTCAACGATTTAGATTATATATAGAGGCGGACCCAGGATTTGAAGGTCGTGGGTGCACAACCAAGATTTCCTTTGTATATAGGGTGCCTTTATTAAATTATCACTATTTTTTAAAAAATATATGCATATATATATTGATTTTTTGTTGAACTTTTTGGGTGCCAGTGACCCCTGTCTTCACAATATAGGTCCGCCTCTGCTTATATACACGACGACAACAAGCCAAAATATCTTTTACAGCGTACTTTAACTTATTGTAGTAGGTACGGGGTACCTATCTAACGTATACATTATTATAAATCCATTTTTTATGGGTGGTTATCCACAATTATATTTTAGATAACTTGAAAGTGTAAAAATTCTTTTACAAGTCAGTATATGAAAGTTAGAACTCTTACAGCAGTGTTCGGTCAACTTGCATGCACGACTATTCCAATTACCTCAATACCTTCACTTTATCTTTTTTCTACTAGGAAGTATGTATTATGATGTTGATGATGATTAACATGTGTCACTATATTGCAGGAAGAAAATGCATGCTCAAGGGAAGAATTCAAGCGTTTGAGAGTCTTGAAGAAGGAAACACTAGCTATAACGAGGAGGATGAAGAAGAACAAGAACAAGAAATGCATGAGATTGAAGAAAACGCAAAGAAATTATTATGCTATTTCAAAGAAACTGAAAACCTGTGGACGGAAGATTGTGAAGCAAATATGGATGATCAGCTTTTGTTGGATTTCTTTTGGCATGAACTAATTCAAAACAATGTTGATGAAAGTGAAATGTTAATGAGAGAAGCTAAATCTTTGATCAATGGAGAGTACAATGATGAATTTGAGTGGGAGATAGAGGACAAAAGGGAGGCCTATATAAGGGATATGCAAAGATTAGGGAGATGGAATTACAAGTTTGAAGAGGAGAAAGAAGAGTTGGCATTAGACTTGGAGTTTGAGGTTCTTAATGATTTTGTCCACGAGGTCTTGGCAGATTTTTTTTGCACTTAATCGCTAAAAGAAGTGAACAAAAGTACTCGCACACTGTCTTGTTCTCTGTCGTCATGAACTAGGACCGCGAGCGATAAAGGTAGAAAAAAACAGATCAGAGAGTGATTCCGTCTTTTCCTTAAAACAACATATAGAAATTGAGCAGAATCAATCCGATCATTGTGGTTTATCTTTTACATGTATGCATATCGACATGTATAGAACGTGCTGTATGACTAAAGTGTAGCTCAACTAGGAGAAGCAGAACTACAATTGTGTTCATTCTGTACCCAAGATTTTTAAGTTATGGGTGCTCAACTGCCTTAAATCTCAAAGTGCGATTTGAGATTGGCTGTTGTATGTTATTAGTAGTAAATATATAGTGTTTGGTTAAAGCAGAAATGGGTGCATGAGCAGCCAGTACTTACACTATAGGTCCGCCATTGGATCTGTATAATTCCAACATACAGAAATGCTGCACGCAGAAATGTTGATGAACCTAGAAATGTTGAACAAACCACATTTGTATTAATTGCATATGCTTGATCGCCTTTTTGTTTTTTCCTAGTTGGCAACCAATAATTGCAACTCTACTCTGATCATGGCTTCACCCAAATATATAAGAGATTCGTATAATATTCAAAATGTATATAGGGTGTGTTTGTTACGATGAAAAATATTTTCCATGGCAAATGAGTGGTTTTATATTATCACTTATTTTCCCTTGTTTGGTTTGTAAGTGAAAAAAATTTTCTCGAAAATATTTTCTAGTGTTTGGTTAGAGTGTAGAAAATATTTTTTTATGGTACTCTCCTCACCCCCCCTTCCAATTACGCAACGTTTTCAGAACTCTATTTTCTTCAAGAATTTAATTTAATTATTGTTCTAAAAATTCACACAAAATCAAAGAAACTAATATGATGCTTTATTTTTTTACGCAAAAACAACGTTGAAATTTGTGCTACATAGCTAAAAAGAAAGTACTCTTTTTTTGGTTGAATAAAAGTACTCTTTTTTTGGTTGAAAATAAAGTACTCATTTTATTGAAATAAACAAGAATACTTTTTCTACATCATGAAAAGATAATACTCTTTTTGTTGAAATGAAAGAAAATACTTTTTACTTCATCATTTTGTTGAAATGAAAGAAAATAATTTTTCTACATCATGAAAAGAAAGTAAGTTTTTTGTTAAAATGAAAAAAAAATACTTTTTTATCATGAAAAGAAAATGCTCATTTGTTGAAATGAAAAAAAAATCTATCTATAACATAAAAAAGAAAGTACAAATAATAATATTTTTATTTAGGATGGGGTGGGCATGAGGGTGGGGTGAGGTGTGGGTTTGGGTAGGGTGGGCGGGGGATGGGCTGGGGTGGGGGTTGGTAGGGATGGGGAATATGGTGGGGAAGGTTGAAAAGAGTTTGGAAAATATTTTTCTCTTCTCTTGATAGGGAAAACATTTTCTTCCAATTGGAGGAAAATGAGTTCATGAGGAAAATATTTTCCAAAATATTCAATCAAATATAGGAAAATTAAAAAATATTTTCCTTCGTATCAAACACACCCATAATTACTAATGAAATGTTTAGAATATCTCTATTACGTGCTAATTAATATAATCTTATTAGAATTCGACACTCAACCAGTTAAATAATTCTTGCACTTACTCCATGGTTTAATATTTTATAGAAGTCTGACAAGTGTCAATTGGCCTTTTTATAGAAGCTTTTTCATTTGCATAATGAGAAACTTTTACCCTGATTAAGTGGAACGGCCTGAATTGGATAATCTGCTGATTATTTCAAGAAGAATTAAACATCTTTTTTGCCATATTAGTAAACACAAAGAACACTAATCCACCACTTCACTTTAAAATAGATACGTAGTGTCTCATCCTCCGCATATCATGTATGTGCATTTGGCTTACACAAAGATTCACAAGCCTATTTACCTTGACCATTAGAACGTAATTTCTGCCATTAAATTAAATTACAAAAAGGGAAAAGTCACAAATTTGTCCATACACTATTTAAAATGCTCGATTTTCGTTATACTTTTCCTTCATCCATACATTTGTTATTAGTAAATCGTCTTGTATTTTCTGTCAGAATAGAAGCTCCAACATATATGAAATGGGTGGGCTCGTTAATGTTCAAATTCTTCGAGAAAAAGTCCAAATTTTGCATGCAACTTTTGAATATGATTCAAAATTACCCTCAAGTTGGAACACCGTTAAAGGTCAAGAACAAAAATAACATTTGTTCCGAATTAATATCGGGGGCATATGAGAGAAAAAGTTTAACTAATGATAAAGTTGCTCAATTTCAAATAGTACAAGGTCAATATTTGACCCTATTCACTCTAACAATATATGCTTGTTGTTTGTGGGCTAAAGAACTTTGGAGAATTAATTTTTATAGTAATAGTTTAGGTGATAATGTATACGGGTAAAATCGGGCTCATGGTACGCCCCGGTCTCCGGTAAGATAAGCAAAGCTCGAGACATGATAACAAGGGACCAAAATCGAGGTAAAGGTCTCATCGAGTCAGAATCCGGGGGCATGACGCCCACCCTCGAGAATATCGGGGTCATGGTTCGAGATTGGTCTTAGCCTTGAACGACTTCGAAGAACATTGTCGGGCAATCAAGCACGACCAACAGAAGATCGTAATATTCGTGCTCGGCCGGATATCACAGCGGGGATCTCGGCACATATCGATGAAGAACCAGCAATCAGTTAATCGGAAGAGTTTTTACCTTTTATAAAATTGTACCTAGAGTAGGACTCCCCTACTATATAAAGGGGGTCTGATAATTCATGACACATATGGTAACACGCATTCCAAAGCAATACATTACTATTTTACTATTATAAAAGCTCTTTTTCTTGTCCATCAATACTGGCCACTGCGAGCCCGAATCGAAGGCGAACGTTACACTAAGTCTGGAATCATTTCCACGCGTGGTTTGAATTTATTATATCTTTACTCATTCATTCTAATTAAATTTATCATTTTTGTATCAAACTAATTTGTGTATCCTTAAAACCACATACAAAATCAATTGTTATCCGATTTTGAGGGTAAATAGTTTGGCGCCCACCGTGGGGCTAAGTAATAGTGGCAATTTGATACAAATTCTCATAACACACTCTATTTTACACTTGTTCTTTGGAGTATCTTTGATTTCAGGTTAAAGTTTGAAATGTCGAACTCCCAGTCTGCCCCTCTAAACGTGGATGCTGAGTCCGACCACCATGGCGAGAACAACAATGTAGTACCAAGTAACGAGGTTCCCCCCGTCGATCTCAACAGAGTTCCATTCGCGGACCCATCAACGTTAGCTCGCATCAATGCAAATTTGCCTACCAATCCTGAGAATAGCGTCCGCAGGGAAGCCCGATCGATTGCCCAAAATACGCACAGCGGTGAAGGCGATGAGATCAACTTGCGGGTGATCTTTGAAATATTACAGGCTCAACAGGCAGCGATAGCCCAGTTGCAGAACCAAAGATGCGCGCTAAGCAGAATTGAGCTCGAGCCATCCTAGGAAGCCACCCACAGAAATGAACCAATCACGGAGAGACCGAATGAAATGAATTAGGAACCAACCCCGAGATCATAAAGATGCTCGAGGAGCTTACAAAACGGGTAGAATCGGGAGAAAAGAAAATCGAAGCCAATGACAAAAAGGTGGAAACCTACAATTTCAGGGTCGGCCAAATCCCAGGAGCACCACCGATATTAAAAAGGCCTGGATTCCAAGAAGTTAGTTCCAAAACCTTTTCCTCTGAGCGCAGATCCAAAGTCGATCCCTAAGAAGTTCCGCATGCCTGAGATTCCTAAGTAAAACGTAACACCCGACCCAAATGAGCATGTGACCTCCTACACGTGCGCCATCAAAGGGAACGACTTGGAGGATGATGAGATCGAGTTTGTCCTGCTGAAAACGTTTGGGGAAACTCTGTAAAAGAGAGCTATGATATGGTATCACAACCTACCTCCGAATTTTATTGACTCGTTTGCTATGCTTGCAGATTCCTTTGTAAAAGCACACTCCGGGGCTATCAAGGTCGAGACCAGGAAGTCAGACCTTTTCAAAGTGAAACACAGGGATAATGAGATGCTTAGAGAGTTCATGTCCTGGTTTCAAATGGAACGGATGGTCCGGTCGCAGACTATTGGGTCGTTCATGCCTTCACCCAAGGACTCAATGTTCAAAGCTCGTTGGCTTCACAACAATTGAAACAAAATCTGGTAGAATATCCGATTGTTACTTGGGACGACATACATAACCGGTATCAATCAAAAATTAGGGTCAAAGATGATCAGCTTGGGGCCCTTTCTGGGTCTGTTTATCCCGTCAGAGCTATCAATAGAGTCAAGAGAGACATTGATCGTGAACCAAGATCAAATAGGGATTGGTATCAGCCATACAATAGAGACCGAAGAGGTAATGGGTCTCGGCGAAACCCTGGGAGAAGTGAAAGGAGGAGAGATCGAGGTCAAAACAACCGGGTCATGAGCAAGAACAGTTTCGACAGGCCCATCGGGCCTAAGGAAGCGCCAAGGTTATCGGAATACAATTTTAACATCGATGTTGCCGCCATCGTATCTGCCATCAAAGACAGCAAGTGGCCTCGGCCTCTACAGCCTGATCCAGCCCAAAGGGATCCTAACCTAATGTGAAAATATCATGGCACTCACGGCCATAAAAGAGAGGATTGCCGACAATTAAGAGAGGAAGTAGCCCGACTATTCAACAACGGACATCTCCGAGAGTTCCTAAGCGATAGAGCTAAGAATCATTTCAGGAACAGAGATTCTAGTAAACAGATCGAGCAGGAGGAACCTCAGCACGTCATTAACATGATCATCAGTGAGGTCGGCGTTCCCCAGGGGCCGATGTTAAAGCGCACCAAAGTATCCATCCCAAGAGAAAAAACGGACTCGAGATTACGTGCCAGAGGGAAGCTTGTCTTTCAACGATGAGGATGCTAAAGGCATCGTGCAACCCCACAACGATGCACTGGTAATATCTGTACTCATAAATAAATCTCGAGTTAAGCGTGTGTTAATTGATCCAGGTAGCTTGGCCAATATCATCAGATCGAGGGTCGTGGAACAGCTCGGTCTACAAGACCAAATCGTGCCTGCAATCCGAGTTCTAAACGGATTCAACATGGCATGTGAAACCACTAAAGGGGAGATAACATTACAGGTGAATGCCGCCTGAACCATTCAGAAATCCAAGTTCTATGTGATCGAAGGAGATATAAGGTACAATGCTCTATTCGAGAGGCCCTGAATTAACAACATGAGGGTAGTACCATCGACCCTGCCCCAGGTGTTGAAATTCCCAATGCCAGGAGGGATTAAAACAATTTACAAAGAACAACCGGCCGCAAAGGATATGTTCGCAGTCGAAGAGGTGATCCCAATATCTGAACGTTAAACACCGAAAAGTCTGGGTTCGGTCGCTAAGGAAGAAGCCAAATAGCAATTACCAACACCGGCCGCGCCCCGACCCAATCGAAGAAGCAGGGGACGGGTGTACAAGGACTACAGGGTGCCTAGGTCTTTTATAGACCCCAATGACTCCGACGCCACCAAATCAACGGTCGAAGAACTGGAGCAAGTCATATTGATCGAGCATTTGCTCGAACGCAAGGTATACCTAGGCACAGGGTTAAGTGTCGAGCTCAGGAAAAAACTCATTAAATTCCTTATAGCTAAGGTAGATTGTTTCGCTTGATCCCACCTTGATATGATAGGGATCCCGCCGAAAATAACCACTCACAAGCTAAGCATGGACCCGAAGTTCCATCTGGTCAAACAGAAAAGGAGGCCTAATCCGAATTCAAGCATGCATTAATCAAATACGAGGTATCTAAACTCCTTAAAATAGGGTTCATTCGGGAATTTAAGTATCCGGATTGGTTAGCAAAGTAGTGGTAATACCTAAAACGGGGAATAAATTAAGAATGTATGTAGATTATAAAGATTTGAATAAGGCTTGTCCCAAGGACTCTTTCCCTTTGCCCAACATCGATTGCATGATCTATGCGACGGCCGGTGATCACGCCCAACTCTAGTCCTAAAAAGGATAAGCGGTCGCTGCAAATATAATCCGGTCTATAAGTCCGGAGTCGAATCCCACAGAGAACTAAGGCTTAGCTATATCTGTTTAATATCACTAAGAAGACAAGTTTGAACAATTTTCTAAATTATAAAGATTGGGATTTATATTTCTAACTAATTAACTAGCAAATACTACAAAGCGGTAAAATTATCAACTAACGAGACAAAGGGTTGGAGACTAAATTAAGGAGGTCTAGAGTTATGATTTCCCCAATTGTCGGAATCCTTCGAGCTATGTTCCCTACAATTTTGCCAATGTATTCTCTACTGATCGTGAGCACTTTAGGTGCCGTAATTCTCTCTCGAGCAACTACAACAATTTACTAGACATATTCTCTCGAACTACGCTAGTTGGCTTTATCTAACCGCTCATCATGACCACGTCAAGGCTTTGTTATTTCTAAACCTGCCTTTAAACCCGCTATATTGATTTCTCACATACGTTAGGAGTGACGTTGTTCAACAACCACCTAAATATATATCCTTTCTCAAGCAACACATAATAAATAGGCACAATCAATCGATGGCCATTCAATCAACAAAAATAAATACGTAGTTGAACAAGTAGAGAAATCCAACGGCTCAATTATATAAAAACATAACAAGAATTTATCCTACAAAAGGTTCCATCAAAACCCTAGAAAACCAATTAGCTATTCATAATAGTATGCAAAAATACAATACTAGAATTCATAACCAATAATAGAAATAGGAAGAAGGAAGTGAAAAACTCGTAGAAGAATTCTCCGCCTTGCTCCCAGTGTGTTCTTGACTCCTTAGGTCGAATCCCCGGTCTCCTTAGCCTCCTTAGGTCTAAATTATGTCGAATCTGTGTTAAAAATATGTCTCCTCCTTTAAAATACTGTTTTTCCATATATATATACCAAGTAGGGTCGGGCCCAAACTATTATACCTTCTCCTACGCGAAAAAGGACAATTTTTTCACGTCTGGACAGCCGCGGCCGCGGTCAACCGCGGTACGGCCGCGGTCAACCGCGGTACGACCGCGGTATATGGCAAGTATACTGCCTCAGCCCGCCTCAGGTCCGCGGTCGCGGTTTCGACCGCGTTTCTCACCCTGTTCCATTTAGAATTTGGAAAAACGTAAGACATGAAAGTTGTAGCTTTGAGTTAGCTTTTCAACCATATATTGTGGAGCCCAAATGGAGTTCTGAGCAAAACGTTATGTGCATTTTACTAGACAGTGTGCAATATGCCTACTCGATCCTTCGTTTTGTTGCTCTATCATCTGTTGATCCCCGAATACGATCCCGGCTTAATTCCTTGGGCTTTTACTCAGACTTCAAAGCTCCAAATCACTTGAATTCATTCCATAACATATACATAGCTCGGAATCACTCCTACATGGCATAAAACACACCGTTAGTGCAAAACACTAGCGATTAAATCGCAAACTCAACTAAAGTGCAGTAAATTAGAGTGTAATAATCGACTAAAATACGTAATTATAGCCTATCATCAACACCCCACACTTAAACCATTGCTCGTCCTCGAGCAATCAAACTACACTTTGTTATAGACACGACCTTTTTAAACAATTCTCCTAACTCATCACACCAAGAGTATTTAAAATAGACTAAGCACAAAAGCGTAACATCTTCACCTCAAGATTTGACTCACAAGTACCACGCATTATTCACAACTCACCTACTTACTCTAACATAGAGGTCACTGACATTACCTTTCCTTCATGAATCAAGTGCCCTCACACAACAAAAGAGAGTAGTTCCACACAATAAAATTTAAGAACACTTAGGAACTCAAGATAGAAAGAATTCACTCACTCTCAAAAATAACATTCATACGCCACAAAAGATGCACCATAAGCTTGCCCGTAGTGTACTACTCCACTAATCGAGCTCATTCAATCTAGGATCAATTAGGACTTTATTTGGTTGTAATGTAGGCTACGAGACGGGTATAATACATTTAGACATAAGAGTGACTACACCTCCCTAAGTACTTTAATACATATACTTTAACATTCAAACCCCATACTTATGTTAAACCACAACTCCACCTTCACATCAATGTATATTACCCCATTCTTCTTTAAGCACACTTACATCAGAAGCCACCACTTATCACGGAATATTTTTTTTCACAACAATCGAACTATTTTTTTTCTTTTTTTTTTCCAATTCAAGTGGCTCTTACTTTTTTCAAAACAGTGCACCTTTCTCCTTATTTCATTAGTTCCATTCAAAAGCCAAACCAACCACCCCACACATTAACTTTTACACAGTTCATAATAATTCAAGTGCTCATGAGAGGTTAAAAGGTTCAAATAGATGATTAATTCAAACAAAGGGTAAGGCTTGTAATGTGGTTGCCAAAGAAACAGGATTACAGGCTCAAAGGGGTTAACTACGATACATAACAATTAGGCGGGTAAAATATACATATTTGGCTCAACAAAGAAACGCCTATATCACTTCCAAGACTGAACAAAACTACTATTTCGCTTTGCAAACACACAGGGCAAGTTCTAGGCATCAAATGCAATGCACAGAATATAACAAATCCTTACACACACATGGCACATAACTCACTCAGGATTGGTTTCATCAAGACACTCTAGTCAAAGCAGTTAAGCAAATTTAAGATCATAAAATTTAAGGTACTTATACAAGAGTCAAAAATTGAGCCTAAGCGTCACAACCAAAGTACTCACTATTCTCAAGGCATAACAAAGTCAAGAGATATTGCTTCAATTCAAAACACAACACAATGGCTCCTACTCCCAAAAAACAAAACAAAAAAAAAAAGTAACTACACCCGGTTCAAACAAAACCCTTGGAAAAGAACCGCGTCACAAAGAAAAACCAAGGGAAAATTATTACACTACCTACAAAGAAAATCTTTTTTTTTAGACTTAAATCCCTCAAGAAAATTGTCTAATAGATCCATCGTCGGGAAAAGTCCAATCTTTTCTATTTAAAAAAAGAATATTCAATTAAACTAACACAACTAAAATAGCATAGAAAGTCACCCAGACAATCTCCTCACCCCACACTTAAAATTGTGCATTGTCCCCAATGCACACCCATACATACAAGAGGGTAAAAGAAACTCCCTGGTAGGCCAAAGGCCGAAGCACTAGCATCTCATGGGGTACTCAGACTTCTCCCAGGCCCGGTCCTTCGTGTGGGTACCTCACACTTAGTTCCAACCATCTGCTTCGCTGTTGCATCCTTCCAATAGCTTTGCTTTCCATGCTCCTAGAAAATCAAAAATCGACACTACAAAAATAATACAATAAAAATAAATAAATAAAAGAAAGCAGTAAAGCTGGGTTGCCTCCCAACAAGCGCTTGATTTAACGTAGCGGCACGACGTGAATCATTTTTTGCCTCCACCTCGAGCTTATGAATTGAACCCCAAGTTTTGATTCAAGCTTATGATTATGGTCATGTGGCGGTGGAACGAATCTAACTGGCCCAAGGAAATAATATAGTATTCTGCAGTCCTTGGCCTTTGTATGAGGTATGTAATCCTGACTTTCTGGCAAGAAGAATTCCAGAATATATGCACCTTGTTCCTCATTCCTTGACTCTTTGATTTGTTCAGATGACTCTATTTCCATATCATCATCCAAACATAATGCGGAAAAATGCTTGGAGTGTGGACCAATGCGCTCAAACACATGAACTTCAGGACTTTCAACATCCTCAACATCAATGATACTAGAGTCAACAAAATTTATATCCTCAAAGTCCTTGGCTGGCTCTAGTCTCACTTCTTCAACATCGACATCCTCAAATTGTAATTGGCTAGGTTGTTGATGTTCTACTCTGACCTCCCCAATTAACACCTCAAATTCATGCTCTTCTTGGCTGCTATCCTCAATATTGGCTTGTTGAGCATTAAAAGCTCCAACCACTTGACTCAATTGAGCCTCCAACTTGCGAATAGTTGCCTCTTGCCTTTCTATATGCAATTGTTTCTCATTGTTTTGTTCTAGAAGGCACTTTAGCATATCCTTGATCTCCTTCAGGTCCGCATTCCCAGGTTCTTTGTTCCTATTAACTTCACAAGAAAAGGTAGAACCATCATAGTAAGGGATTGGGGGAAAATAAGAAATATAAGCACAACCATGAAGGTGACCATTTTTACCACCACACACATCACACACATTCCACAAATAAGATTGAGTTGGTGCACATAACTCGCTCTTAGGAACGTTTTGAAAATTTTGCCACGGGTGGTTTCCTTCACAATATGTATGGAGATCAATAGTAGAATTATCTACACCTAAATTCCCATAATTCCAAGGTGTCATGTTTCTCAAATCAACAGTTATAAAAAAAACACAAAAAAAAACAAAATAAAAGTTCAAACTTGAACCCTAGCAATATATACAGCTACAACTACACCGTTAGTTCCCCGGCAACGGCGCCAAAATTTGATCACGCCCAACTCTAGTCCTAAAAAGGGATAAGCGGTCGCTGCAAATATAATCGGGTCTAAAAGTCCGGAGTCGAATCCCACAGAGAACTAAGACTTAGCTATATCTGTTTAATATCACTAAGAAGACAAGTTTGAACAATTTCCTAAATTATAAAGATTGAGATTTATATTTCTAACTAATTAACTAGCAAATACTACAAAGCGGTAAAATTATCAACTAACGAGACAAAGGATTGGAGACTAAATTAAGGAGGTCTAGAGTTATGATTTCCCTAATTGTCGGAATCCTTCTAGCTATATTCCTGACAATTTCGCCGATGTATTCTCTATTGATCGTGAGCTCTTTAAGTGCCGTAATTCTCTCTCGAGCAACTACAACAATTTACTAGACATATTCTCTCGAACAACGCTAGTTGGCTTCATCTAACCGCTCACTATGACCACGTCAAGGATTTGTTATTTCTAAACCTACCTTTAAACCCAATGTATTGATTTCTCACATACGTTAGGAGTGACGTTGTTCAACAACTACCTAACTATGTACTCTCTCTCAAGCAGTACACACTAAATAGGCACAGTCAATTGATGGCCATTCAATCAACAACAACAAACACGTTGTTGAACAAGTAGAGAAATCCAATGGCTCAATTATATAAAAACATAACAAGAATTTATCCTACAAAAGGTTCCATCAAAACCCTAGAAAACGAATTAGCTATTCATAATAGTATGCAAAAATACAATACTAGAATTCATAACCAATAATAGAAATAGGAAGAAGGAAGTGAAAAACTCGTAGAAGAATTCTCCGCCTTGCTCCCAGTGTGTTCTTGACTCCTTAGGTCGAATCCCCGGTCTCCTTAGCCTCCTTAGGTCTAAATTATGTCGAATCTGTGTTAAAAATATGTCTCCTCCTTTAAAATACCGTTTTCCCATGTATATATACCAAGTAGGGTCGGGCCCAAACTATTATACCTTCTCCTATGCGAAAAAGGATAATTTTTTCACGTCTGGACAGCCGCGGCCGCGGTCAACCGCGGTACGACCGCGTAAATTTTAAAAATAGCCAGATTTGCAACTGGTCGTTCAAAAATAGCCCAATTTCAAAAGTAATCAAAATTTAGCCACTTCTTATATAAAGATAAATCTGAGCGAAAACACTGTTCAAACCCCGGAAAATACTCCAGTATATTATGCTGGAGTTCCAGCATAAGTATACTTGAACTCCAGCATATTATACTGGAGTTCCAGAATAAGTATGCTGGAACTCCAGCATAATATGATGGAGTTCCAGCATAAGTACACTAGAACAGCATAATATACTGGAGTTCCAGCGAGTATATTGGTCCAGTATAATATACTGGAGTTTGGAGCACCGGTGCTCCAGTCTCCAGTATATTATACTGGAGCCAGCAAAGTATACCTGTCCAGCATAATATGCTGGAGTTCATACACAAGTGCACCGAACTCCAGTATATTATGCTGGACCGGTCTCTATTGCAGCAAAATAGTGGCTATTTTTCATTGACTTGGTAAACGCTGGCTATTTTTGATTGACCAGTCCGAAAACTGTCTATACCGTGCTATTTTTACCGGTATATGGCAAGTATACTGCCTCAGCCCGCCTCAGGTCCATGGTCGCGGTTTTGACCGCGTTTTTCACCCTGTTCTGTTTAGAATTTGGAAAAACGTAAAACGTGAAAGTTGTAGCCCCTTGAGTTAGCTTTCTAAACATATATTCTGGAGCCCAAATGGAGTTCTGAGCAAAAAGTTGTGTGCATTTTACTAGACAGTGCGCAATATGCCTACTCGATTCTTCGTTTTGTTGCTCTATCATCTGTTGATCCCCGAATACGATCCCGGCTTAATTCCTTGGGCTTTTACTCAGACTTCAAAGCTCCAAATCACTTGAATTCATTCCATAACATCTACATAGCTCGGAATCACTCCTACAAGGCATAAAACACACCGTTAGTGCAAAACACTAGCGATTAAAGCGCAAACTCAACTAAAGTGCAGTAAATTAGAGTGTAATAATCGACTAAAATACGTAATTATAGCCTATCATCAGCCGTACACAAGATCCTCAATTTTCTAGATGCCTATTCCGTGTATAACCAAATTCGGATGGACCCGGGCGATTAGGAAAAAACGTCCTTCATCACTAAGTGCGGCACCTACTGCTATAACGTGTCCTTCATCAATGGAAGTTTATATTGATGATATGTTGGTTAAGTCCTTGCGAGCAGAGGACCATTTGAAGCATTTCCAGGAAACCTTCAACATATTGAAGAAGTACAATATGAAGCTGAACCCGAAAAAGGGTGCATGAGTTGAGTCCGGGAAATTTCGTAGATTCATGGTGTCCAACCAGGGAATCAAGATCAATCCCGATAAAATCAAGGCCATAGAGGACATTACCGTAGTGGACAATGTCAAGGCCGTTCAGAGGTTAACCGAGCGCATAGCCGCTTTGGGTCGATTCATCTCAAGGTCTTCCGAAAAGAGCCATCAATTTTTCTCACTGTTGAAGAAGATGAATAACTTCTCATGGACCCCGGAGTGCCAACAAGCCTTGGAGGAACTCAAGCAGTACCTCTCGAGCCCACCTTTGCTTCATACTCCGAAGGTAGAAGAACATATGTACCTGTACTTAGCGGTATCTGAGGTAGCGGTAAGTGGAGTCCTGGTCCAGGAAGAAGAAGATACGTAATTTCCTATCTATTATGGTAGCAGAACTCTAGGCGAGGCCGAAACTAGGTATCCTCACTTAGAAAAATTGGCGCTCGTTTTACTAAGCGCCTCTAGGAAACTGAAACCGTATTTTTAATGTCATCCAATATGTGTCATTGTCGTGACTACTTACCCATTAAGAAACATAATGCATAAACCCGAGCTCTCGGGATGATTGGCCAAATGGGCAGTGGAAATTAGCGGGTACAATATCAAATATGGACCCCGAACAGCCATCAAGTCTCAAATTTGGCGGACTTTTTGGCCGACTTCACACCGGCCCTGATACCCAAGGTCGAAAAGGAGTTTTTGTTGAACTCGGGGACTTTTTCGAGAATCTGGACCCTCTTTACGGACGGTGCCTCGAACGTAAAGGGGTCCGGACTTGGCATCGTATTGAAGCCACCGATAGGTAATGTAGTTTGACAATCTATTAGGGCTGTAAAATTGACTAACAACGAGGCTGAGTATGAGGCCATGATTGCAGGTCTCGAATTGGCTAAAAGCCTAGTGGCAGATGTGAGCGAAGCCAAATGTGAATTCCTCCTTGTGGTGAACCAATTCAATGGGACATTCGAAGTTAGGGAAGAGCGAATGCAAAGATACCTGGATAAACTGTTAGTAACCCTACATCGGTTCAAGGAGTAGACTCTGCAGCATGTACCTTGAGATCAGAACAGTGAAGTCGATGCTCTTGCTAATTTGGGATCGTCAGTCGATCACAATGAATTCAGCTCGGGAACGGTTGTACAACTCATGAATTCGTTAGTGGAAGAAGGTCACGCCGAGATAAACTTGACAAGCTTAACCTGGGACTGGAGAAACAAATATATAGACTACCTGAAGACCGAAAAATTGCCCTCGGATCCTAAAGAATCGAGAGCTCTGTGTAGGAAGGCGGCCCGGTTTAGCTTGTTCGAAGATGTTACCCTATTCAGGAGAACATTTGATGGCCCACTCGCCATATGTCTAGGACGAGGAGATACCGAGTATGTTTTAAGGGAAGTACACGAAGGCACTTGTAGAAATCATTCAGGCGCAATCGCTGGTCCGGCAGGTAATCAGAGCCGGCTACTACTGGATCGACATGGAAAAGGACGCAAAGGAGTTCGTGCAAAAATGCGATGAATTTCAGAGGCATGCTTCGATGAATTATCAGCTCGGGGAGCTGCTACACTGGATCTTGTCACCTTGGTCGTTCATGAAATAGGGAATGGACATCGTTGGTCCCCTACCATGGGCACCCGGTAAAGCTCAATTTATATTATTTATGACTGACTATTTTTCTAAATAGGTGGAAGCCCAAGAATTTGAGAAATTTAGGGAAAAGGAAGTTATTGATTTCATTTGGGACCACATAATATGCCGGTTCGAAAGCCGAGATCGTGCGCGATAATGGGAAGCAGTTCATCGACAACAAAATAAGCAAGTTTTTCGAGGACCATAAGATCAAAAGTATCCTATCAACACCTTATCACCTTAGTGGGAATGGTCAAGCGAAGTCCACGAACAAAACCATACTCCAAAACCTCAAAAAGAGGTTGATCGACGCCAAAGGAAAATGGAAGGAAGTTTTGCCCGAAGTCCTATGGGCGTATCAAATGACCTCAAAACCCAGTACTGGGGCCACCCCATTCTCGTTGGTCTACGGTGTCGAAGCTCTAATACCGGACGAAGTAGGAGAACCGAGTCTCAAGTTCCGATATGCGACCGAAGAATCAAACGGTGAGGCCATGAGTACGAGTCTGGAACTTTTAGACGAAAGGCGAGAGTCAGCCCATGTTCGGCTGGCCGCCCAAAAGCAACGGATCGAGAGGTATTACAATCTAAGAGCCAACCTTCGACATTTCAATGTCGGGGACTTGGTGTTGAGGAAGGTGACACTAGATACCCGGAACCCAAATGAAGGAAAGCTGGGATCAAATTGGGAATGTCCATACCGAATTATCGAGATCACCGGCAAAGGATCGTACAAACTCGAAGCACTAAACAGTGAGAGATTACCAAGAAACTGGAATGTATCCTACTTGAAACGATACTACTGATAAGGTACGACCCCATTCATTTCTTTCCTTTATATGCATTACCGGTTGGACTAATACTTGCAGGTAATAGTCAAAGAATGATGCAACTTTTAGGACTGAAAGCACACGTTGCACTCTTTTTCCCTTGAACCGGTTTTGTCCCAAATGGGTTTTCCAGCAAGATTTTTAACGAGGCGACAGTGGATCGTGCTAACTTATGATTGAAGACCGGCCATAAACCGGAATCGAGGATTACATCAGCAGTATCCAAGCCCACTCTACGACCGACCTCGAATACTGGCGGTCATCACCCTTGGATAATGATTTTAGCAAGGAAGGAAACTTTGTGCTCAAACAAGTCTGGGTTTGGTGGATAGGATTTATTTTAAGGGCCAAACGGTCAAGTGAACCGTGCCCGCATAGACCACTTAAACTAGAATATGAAGCTTGTACACATTTGCAGTCTTGCATGTTGCACATAGAAATGAAAGAGAGTTTCTACCTTGCAGATACATATTTTGTCTCTTAAAAAACTACTACATTTTGTTCCTTAAGGATATCGGGCCCAAGGGCCACTTCTATCTGGATCCAAGAGATCACCCCCACTCGGGGACTGTCGTTCAAGGAAAGTTCGGATGGCTCGGGCTACCGAATCCTGGGGGCACAAAAACCTATTAGGCAGTGCCCAAACTAAAAAGCTACGGCTGCCCCCAATCAAAGACTGTCATCCTGGGCAAGCCCGGATGGCTTGGGTATCGAAGCCCGAGGTAATAAGCCTACTTGGAAATAACCGAACACAAAAGACTACGACTATCTTAGAATGGCTCGGAGACGTCCGAGATCCATAACCAAAACATAAGGCCTTCAAAATTTCTAAACCAGTTCAAAGGCTTCCCTCGGTAAAGTTGTAATCTAAAAAAAAAATCTAAGTAAACACTTCGGGGAAAGCTTCAGGTCATACCAAGCTCCCACGAGTTCTAAGCACAACGATATCAAGAACGGGCCTTGTTCGAATTCCCAAACAAAACCTAAGTATTGCGTGCTAAGGCATTCGAAATCTTTGCAATCATAAGGAAAAAAGCAAAAAGAAAAAAGCTTGAAAATTGTCGAAGGAAAAAAGCCTTGTATATACATAAATATCTTTACAAAAGGCCAAACGGCCTCAACAAAAAAGTACAAAAGTACAAAAATAAAAGAAAACTCTACAAAGCACCTAAGCAGCCTAGTCCTTACCGGAGCCCGCCTCATCACCGGGACCATCGTCCCTTCTCCGCCCTCGGATCCACCGGAACCCTCGGAGCCTTCCTTGTCCTCGGGATATTCCAACCTCTTGGCCTCGGCCTCAAGCTTCTTAACATTTTCGATCTCGACCGATAAGTCAAAACCCCGAGCATGAACTTCCTCAAGGGCTTCTCTTCGGGACTGCCATTTCACGTAGTCAACGATGTCTTTCAGGTGGTCTTGGGCTGCCTCATCATCAGCTTTATACTGGGCCACCATATCCTTGGCATCGGCCCTGGTTATTTCCGCCACTGACTTAGCTGCTTTAAGCTCCTTGGCAAGGGTATCCCGATCGGCAACAGCTGAACCCAGTTGAGACTGGAGGTCTTCGATTGTTTAAGACCGGGCCTCAATTTTCTCCCTCATCGCTTGGAGTTGGGCCTTAGCCGAGGCCAGCTGCTCCTGGGAAGTCTCCTTTTCCGAGGCCAGATGATCCATCTTGCCTTTCCACTCCTCGGCCTCGACCTTGATCACGTCCATCTGGGCTCGTAGTTGGTCGATCCGGTCAATCTTCTGTTGGACTTGCAGTATCTGACCATTAGTCACCGTGTCTAGCTCGTCATCACTAACTTTAAAGATTTTACTTGTTCCACCAGGTCGGCATGTTCTTTCTTAGCCGCATCTAAATTGGCTCAAAGGCTCTTGACCTCTCCTCCACGTTGCTTGCTGAGAAGTTTGTACATGTCTCTCTTCTTAGCAAGCACTTTGACTTCGGCCTCAAGTTGGCTCAGCCCATCCCGATACCGGGGTAAGGTTTCATGGTGAAGCATCGAGGCTTGCAAATATGAAAAGAAATAATCATCAAGAACTAAAGCTGAAAAATAAAAAGTTTGGCAACACCTTACCCGATTCAGCACCTGTTGTACTTCGTTGAACAAGTAGGGCGCATCCACCTCGTTCATTTTTGCCTGGTCATCGTTGGTTACCAGAACCAGTGGTCACTAGCTACCCTGATAGGGGCAAAAAGAATCCGGGCATCCTCCAGGACAGTGATAACGATGGAACGCTTTCAGCCGGGATCCGTGCTCAGATCCGGAAATCGGTTGACCAACCTCAGGCTCGATCTCGACCTGCCGATCTCCGAGGATGGACTCTTCCTCGGCACCTCTAAGTCGCCCAAACCAGTGAAGTCCTCAGGAGCGTATGAGTCTACACCGTCAAAAAAGCTTAGAAGGGGATCGTCTGCTCCACGGACACCCTCATTAGATCGCTCCTTCGTCATTCGGGCTTCAACAAACATTCATTATGTGAACGAAGGCCCCGTAATGTCTATAACACCGGGCGGGGAAGAACTGGCGTCTTGAGGGTTCTCGACCCTCACTACTGCATCAGCGTCACAAACTTGAGAGGGATTAGCCTCCTTTGTTCCCCCCTCGGTTGTCCCCCGTTCCTCGGGCACAGACAACTCGTGGGCCATAAAGAGATCATCCTCCTCGGGCTCATCCCTGAGCCGGAGGAGTGAGTTCGAGTCGAGCACTCGGGAGCTGGAGGTTTCCTTTGGTTTACGGACCAACCTCCTTTTCTTTTTCTCCAAGGTCGAGGAACTCGGAACCCTCCTCTTTTTCTTTTCTTCGGCCTACCTCAGAGCAGGAGACTCAACAGGCAAGCCATCGTCACCGACCGGAAGCCTAAGCTCGACGGTTTTAGGCAAACCTGCAAAAGGAAATAAAAGAAATAAGAATGCGATGCTAGGGAAGGAGTTCGATGTGACTTACTCTTTGAAGGAACCTTACCATGGGAACAGGCCTCCCAAAAGCCTTTTGAAAGTTTGCGCCATGAGCGCTCGGAATAGGGCATCTGAGACACAATACCCTTGACCCATTCCTTAAGCCGAGGAATAGCGTTTGGAACTCGAACAAGTGTTGCACCACAACAAACACCGATAAGGAAAAGGAAGATAAAGCATAAAATCAACGCTTAAAGGGAGTTTTACTTAAGTGATACGTTCCACCTCTCAGGGAACGGCCTCCACTAGGTAGGTACCAGGTCGGCAGTCCTCACCCGGACAAAATGTCCTTGCCAACCCCGATCTGCATCCTCGTCAATGCTCGAGAACGGGGCTTTGTTGGCCCAACGTACAAGCTTTATGAGTCCCCCTTGAAAGATTTGGGGACTGTACAAACGGAGTAGATGATTGATGGTGAATGAGCACCCATCGATTTTGTTCACAAAGAATCGGAGAAGGATCACGATCCTCCACAGAGATGGATGAATTTGGCCAAGGCATACATTATACCTTCTGCAGAAGTCTAAGATGACCGGGTCCACTGAGCCCAATGTAAAGGGATAAGTGTAAATACTTAGATATCCCTCGACATGGGGAGTAATGGCCTCCTCGGAGTCGGGGACCACTATGTCTTTGTCGGCCCAATTGCAGTCTTTCTGGACCGAGGGGAGGGCCTCTTCGGTAATTGAGCAAATTTATCTCGAGGCCTCCTCGCCCCGGCCCTGTACCGAAGAAGGCTTCTCAACCTTGAAGTCGTCGGTGACCAAACAACCCCGGGAATGAACATTTTCAAGGGGGGCTCTTCCGCCGGTTCATCAACAACCACTTCAGGAGTGGTATCTTCGACCTCAGCGATCGGTCGCGAAGAAGGAGGGGCATCTTTTTGAGGAACAGATTTTGAGGTTTTTGCCATTGTAATAAAGCCTGGAAAGGATGGAGAAAGATTGAAAGTTGAAGGATCAGGCTTGTTGGCTTGAGTAGGAGATGAGTAAAAAATTTTGCAAAATACTGAAGAACCTTGAGTGACGGAAGTAAAATGCTAGAGAGTATTGAAATCCTGAGGGTACGAGGGTAGAAGGTTTAACATGAAGTGAAGAATGAACGAAAGAGGGGGTATTTATAGAGGATCAACAACGTTTCGTGTCCAGGGACAGCCGACCGGCGGCTGATACACATTTAATGCCATTATGACATGACTGGCGAAACGTTTCGGGTTCTTTGTCGTTTCTGTCACGGCGTATCGAAGAAGGAGTCGGGAAGCTCATGTCGTTTCTCATCAACTTACTCTCTGAGAAACGAGGGGACTATCTGTATACGGGTAAAACCGGGCTCATGGTACACCCCGATCTCCGGTTAGATAAACCAAGCTCGAGACATGATAACAAGGGACCAAAATCGAGGTAAAGGTCTCATCAGAATCCGGGGACATGACGCCCTCCCTCGAGAATATCAGGGTCATGGTTCGAGATCGGGCAATTAAGCACGATCAACAGAAAGCCGTAATATCCGTGACCGGCCGGATGTCACGGCGGGGTCTCGACACGTATCGATGAAGAACCGGCAATCAGTTAATCAGAAGATTTTTTACCTTTTATAAAATTGTACCTAGAGTAGGACTCCCCTACTATATAAAGGGGGTCTGATAATTCACGACACATATGGTAACACGCATTCCAAAGCAATACATTACTATTTACTGTTATAAAAGCTCTTTTTCTTGTCCATCAATATTGGCCATTGCGAGCCCGGATCGAAGGCGAACATTACACTAAGTCTGGAATCATTCTCCACGCGTGGTTTGAATTTATTATATCTTTACTCGTTCATTCTAATTCAATTTATCGTTTTGTATCAAGCTAATCCGCGTATCCTTAAAACCACGCACAAATTCAATTGTTATCCGATTTTAAGGGTAAACAGACAATATGATACCCCTCAATATTTTTCTCCCTGCTTTCTCCAGCCCGCGTAGACTGTCCTTCTTCTCTCTTTTGTGTAATTTCGTTTAGTCAAACACTCAGTCAATTTGAACAGTGATATTAGCACAGGTTGGACGTGAGAATAATAACAAACTAATGTTCGTATTTTAAAACATGAAAACTCGCCCATTCAAAAGAAAGAAAGAAAAATCAAAAGAGGCCAAGAATCATAACGGCTTCTTGACCTAAGGCGCGCGGAATAACTAACCAATGAGCCAATGCTATCGTCCCTTTATTAATCGTATAAATACATGTTCCCATCTTCATTATCTTCTCTTCCTCTCCAAACCAATCCCAATTTTCTAAAACTTCTGATTTTCTGTTCAAGAAAATTAAACAAGCAGAACCCCATAAATCCATTTCAACAAAATGCGTAGGTCAAAATCATCAGGTCTACCAAAAGATTATCATCCAGGAAAAGTTGGTAAGACCATTATTGATCCAAACACTAAGGATACTTACCTTCTCAACAAAGAAATTGGTTCTACTTCTGACGGTTGCTGCCGAGTTTACAAAGCTTTACATTCTGAATCTATGGAAAATGGTACACTTATCCCTTCTGGCCACGTCACACTGAAGACGATAAACAAGAATCATGAAAATGAATGGGTCGAGTTGCAACTGGAAGCTCATACGAGTTTTACTAATCCTCGTGGAAATTTAATAGCAGTCAAGAATTATTTCGATACTAATGAAGTTTTATGCGTTTCATTGCCATATATGTCAGAAGGTTCTCTTCGTTATATTCTTTCTACTCGAACGCAGAAAATTTTGTCAGAGGATTGTATTGCTATTGTTCTTAAAGAATCACTTCTTGGTCTAAAAGATATTCATCTTCTTCGAAGGGTTCATAGAACTTTCAACGCTGGTGATATTTTTGTTCATATTGAAGAGTCTTCTGGCCAAATCAGGATCAAATTAGCAAATGGAGCATCAGTATATAATTCGGAAAATATCAATACTGAAGAAATTCAAGAAACTGGTTCCAGTTCTTCTGTTTTTCTGGATCTAAAGAGTATTTCTAAATGGGGTTCTGCACCAGAGATTTTTGAGAAAGATAATGCTACAAATGGACCAAAAACAGATATTTGGCTATTGGGAATAACGGCATTGGAATTAGGGTACGGAGAGTTACCAGTGATAAATCGAGAAGACTTGGATTGTATAATCAAGAAGATAAGGGAAAAGAAGAAATTGCCAAAATCACTTGAAAAACTGCTGCAGAAAAAAGGGAAATTCAAGAAAGGTTTGGATTTGATTAAAAGAAAAGAAAAGGTGTTTTCAGATGAGTTTGAGAGTATGGTAATTGATTGTCTTGCTGAGGAACCTGAAAAGAGGTCAACTGCTGATCAGCTTCTGAATTATCCATTTTTTACAATGCAAAGAGATATGAAAAAGTTTGAGCAATTTGTGTTGAATAATTGAAGATTTAGCGTTGAGCAGAAGTGATTATCGATGTAGTATTAGACATTTACTTTCATACGCTGGTATTAGTAATAAGAGCAGAAATTTAGCAATTTAGGTATATAGCATATTCAGCAGATTTTGGGATTAACAATGAAATAATCTTTTCTTATTTTTTTGGAGTTTGGGATCATATGGTTTATACACATGAAATTGAATAATTTGCTGGATTTGTCGTCTGACTCTTCATCTGCTTCTTTTTTCTTCTGCTCTTTGATCATCATCTATAGTGATTTTATTTGGATGATGCTTTTAATTTCTAGGTTCCTATGAAATTGGTCATTATTTTTGGATGATACAGTATTTGTTTATACTAATTCATTTTGAACGCTTATATTTTAAGAAAATAAGATAAACCAACAATTATGGAATACTAGCTAGCAAACTGGAAAATCTTGTATATTCCCCCTTATGTATTCGTTATGCCTAGTATAGTAATCCAAGCTACTGGGGAAAATTAAGTAATTTAGCTTATAATTTACTTGGAATAAAAAAAAAAAAAAAAACTATGGATTTTTGTCCGTCAATGGTACGATAGGAACTCATACGAGTAATTTTGATCTTCTATCGATTTCTTTGTTTAACAAGGTGCTATGATTTGGAAAAATCGTAGCAAGATGAAAAATTAATAAATATTAAATGCAAGGGCATGCAATTTGGAAATTCTATTCTCCATCATTTTTTTTACCACATGAAAAAATCTTCTAATTCATTATACTTTTTGGTTAGATTCTCGTTTACTAGTATACTTCACGAGCAAAAAACTGAATTTATACTTAGATATTATAAGCACAAGTATAATTTTTGGTTAGATCTTCGTTTACTAGTATATTTCATGAGCAAAAAAACTGAATTTATACTAAGATACAAGTATGCAGCAATATTAACAGATTCTCTATTATTTTTTCGATAAACAACCAAAGTTTTCAGCGATTCCATTGCTTTGCCGATACCGCATGAATATGTATATTTGAAAGAACAGTTGGACATATTTTTATTACAATATAAGCAAGATAAATTCAAGAATAAATTGAAGTTTTTTCTGCAAAACTCCTAATAAACTTAAGCTAAAACTGGAATATTTGAAAGTTTTAAACTTACATGCACTGGTGGTATATAATATTTTTTACACCGTCAAATTAAATTAACACACAAAAAGATAGTTGTCTATATAACAATCCAAATTTTCTAGCATTGAAATCAACTAAATAGCTTGTTAATAACCAACTAAAATGAACTGACAACGTAAAAATTACTTACTACTAGTACTATCACATAAGTTAAATCCTATTCAAAAACATAAGAGAAGGTAATTAAATAGGAACTTGAAATTAACTAAGAAGCTAGAAATAATAAACGAAAAGAGGCAGTACAAAAGGCAAGTAATTAAACATTACTCTATGATTAATTGTCCTAGCTTTCTTGACTTTAATGAAGTAATCTTGAGAACAAGGCCAGGGAAAACATCATCATCATCATTAATATGAGTATTCTCTTCCAATATAAAAGGATCATTACACTTGTCAGATATAGTTTGTAGACTTTCTCCTTCTTCAACTACGTATATTTCATCACAGACTTTGCTGATCATGGACTGATTATCTTCAAGATTTAGAGCTTCAAAGAAAGAGAAATTCAATGCCGTAAGCAACAAAAATAGAAGAAAAAGAGAGGAATAGTAATTGATATTGATATTATCTGAAAAAGACATTTTTGAGGAAGCCATGAGAGTTAGAAAGAAAGGAAAATGGATGTATATATAAGAAGATGGAAGAGAAGTTGTGTTACTTTATTACTATGTGAAGGAAGTGGGGAAGGTCCACGTTGTGTAGGAAAGCTATTGGTTTGGGGAAGTGGGGGTTGTGGGAGTTATTTATTTTCATTTTCTTTTTAATTTGTTGGGTAGAGGGTGAGTTTTTTTTTTTTTTTATAAATTTATTGTTTTAATTTTAACATGACATTTTCTAATCGGTTCCAAATAGCTTGATTTTTTTCCTTAATAGACTTTGACTAATTAAGAAATATGAAGAATCACTACGCTGCGTCCATGCTGATAATATAGTCGGGGAATGTACACAAATAATCATTCTTAGGGCCGCTATTTAAAAATTAGCCAATACTTATTTTGTTTTAAAATTTTAAACTAAAAATTTTAATTTCAGAACTTTATGTTCTGAAAATTTAAATTAAAATTGAAATTCAAAACACATTGGTCAATTCCTAAATAGCAGCCCTGTAGAATGGCTACCTGATGTCATTTCTACTATGTAGCCACCATAGACTCAAGTGCAAAATTCTACTTATATCAACCCAAGCAGGCTGGTCAGAGCCAGACCTGTCCAGGACATTTGCGTTCGAATAAACAGAAAGAAATTGACACCACATGGCCACAGAAAATGAGAAAAAATAATCCACTTTTTTTTTATTGCCTGCCTAACCAAAATTTTGCACTCTAGGCTTCATTTGTTTTTTTGTAAAGATTAAGACGACTGAATCTGAATACATATCTGAATATCAAGATGTGTATTAAGATTAAGATATTTAAATCTAAATACGCATCTGGATATTAAGATATGTATTAAGATCTGAATACTAAATGATTAAGACTGTTTGATTTTTAATATCTGAATGAATAAAATTTATTTTTATTTGAAAATTAATAAACATAAAATTCAAATGAAATACTAATTAATCTAATCTTCTATCAATAAAATATATAATTTTTTTAAAGTATAGTAGTTGCTGGTGGTGATGGCTAATGGTAGTGATTGTGAATGCCGACTAGAGGCGGTGGTCTGTGATAGATTTGGTTGATGGTGGTGGTTCAGCGTAGTAGCTAGTGGTGATTAGTAGTGGTAGCGATTATGATTGAGGATGGTGGTGGTGAGTAGTGATAGTTAATAATGGCGGATGGTGGTGGGTGGTGGTAGTTTATAATGATGGGTAGTGCCGGTTATGATTGTTGATGGTGATGGGGTGGTTAGTTGTGATAGTTGAGATGATGAGTGTTTGTGGTTGAGAATGATGGTGGTGGGAGTAGTACGGATGGCGGGGGGTGGTAGTCGATTATGGTGGCGGCTATGATTGAGGATGATGGTAGTGATGGAGAGGTTGAGTATGGTGGTGGTGGTGGTGACATGGTGGTAGTTGATAATGGTAGGTGGTGACGACAATTAATAATGAATATGGATCATAACATCTTAATGAAATTAAGTATCTGTTATGTATCTTAGTCATATAGACCTATTCAGACCCACTAAGTGGTAGTGAAGTAAAAAAAACAGACACACTTAATGATTAAGATCTGAATAATTAAGATTCAAACTTTAAAAACAAACGCACTTAATGTATGAGATATGAATGATTAAGATTCAAACCTCCATTAAGTGCAAACAAATGAGGCCTTAGCCTAATGCTTTGCATATCTCTCTTTATTGTTCACCTTCCATATTCATCCGCCATTGACACGACCAACAAACACCTAGGAAGCAGGCCACTACTACTGTTATTTTCCTTTCAACACTACCACCATAACTTTAATTTCAACAAACTTTCTGCCTTCATTCTCATCCTTAAACACATCTAGTTAGCTAGTATAACTGTTGGACATTGAATTTGGGTCGCGGGTCGCCCATATGGACTGACCCGGGCCTGTTTTTTAAAGGAGATATATAATTAAGGGAAGTTACCTAGGGAAGGTTTAACTCCTAAAATAAAACTACCGCACGTTGAAAAGTAAGGGGGAGCGTGAGGATCAATGTGAGCTAGTTTTCACGGTAGTTTTATTTTCTCTGAGAACTTCTCCTCTCTATAAATCAACGCTCCCTTTTTCAGAGAAGAATACTCTGTGATAATCTCCCTACAAAGATAAAAACACAGTAGAAGAAAGAAAAAGGTATTTAGTTCGTGAACAAGAATTTCATTTCCAGGAGAGACGAAATCGGATTCGGGCAATTGATTGGAACAGATTCTGCAAAAATCTTCCGTTGTTGTTAACAGGTACACAAATTCTATGTCCCTGTTACTCAAATTTGACTAATATTGGTATCAGAGCGAGGTTGTGTGTTCTGTTATTTGAATACACGACTGAAGAATATTGCCTTAAAGCTCTTTAACAATTTTTTTTGCTGGAAACGAACTTTTGTTTGGTGAACCACATTTTTTTTTGGTTTTTTCGATAAGGGGGATCATCAATTTAACTTTTCTGATATGTTTTTTAGTTATTGGCCTCATCAAATTTTACAAGGAATTAAGACTTCAATTGCATAAAGGATTTGTTGTCCAACGGGACAGTGGATTCTTACACCATGCATGGTGTTCTGACTTCTAATGTTAGTGGTGCCTAATAGTGATTTCATGAATCCCTTATTCTTAATATGTTTCATTAGGCCAGTGTGAATTTATATAATAAAAAACCTTAACTAAGCAAACGCAGAGACTCGAACCTACATCGCACATTGGCATAATGAACGGTGTTAACACTGAACCGAAGCACCCCAATTTTAATTGAGAAATCAAAATTGACCACACCTTTAAAAGGGCCAAACATTTATAAAGTTATAATTTTTTTTATATGGTGCTGATAGTTTGTTTGAATCAAAATATCAAATTTTTAAAGCTAGTTACAAGTAGATATTTGACCACACCTTCTTTTTTGGTCAGAAAGTATCTTTGGCTTAAAATATGAGCAACATTATGTGATTTGTTGTTCTTAAATGAATTTTTGATTCATTTTAGTGTAATAAATATATTTATGATTTGTCAAAGTCTTCTTGGGAAAATGACTAGACAGTGACAGTGGATCAAATGGTCCGAAAAATAAATGATATGTCTTTGACTGTATAGAGTTACTACATGATTTTTGTTATATGTTTGTGGCAAATTGACTTATTTTTTTTTTGAATAAAGGTCCATGATATCCATATTTAACATATCAATAATATGTACTGATTATTCTCGACTGCCATAATTTTTTTTGAAATATATATATATTAAATAATCACTTCGTTTAAGCCACTCTTACGTTGATATACTTCTACGAGTTATTATGATATATATTGTCACATTGAATGGTTTTAATCGTTCTAAGTGTTTCCTTGGTCCTATTTCAGATATGGCTGAACAGGGACAAGTTTGAATTACTCCAAGTGGGAGTTCTCGAAGACAAGGAAGGGGACAACGTAGAAGGGTACGTCATCGCAGGACTTATTTCTATAGTGATTAAGACTCGGAGCCTGAAGTCATCAGGAATGTCCCAAGGGCGAGACAAAATCAGTTAAGGGATCGAAGGGCTGAACGAAGGGAAAGAGAAAAGAAATTTAGGGAGTTTAAGGAATTTAAGATGGGCCCTGATGTTTCCGTTCCTGAATATGTACACCTTTTTAAGATAAAAAGAGCTGAATTAGCTAATTACGTAGAAATTACTGATTGGGATGCATTAGCTATTTTAGCGGACTCTCTTCGAGAGCCTTGGGGTAAAATATTAGCTGAGATCTATTATGATGTTTGGTCTAGTGCACCTTTTAGCGTATATGCGCAAGAGTTAGTGTTCGATTGGTATATGGATGTCCTAGCAAAATGTAAATTGTTATTATGTGTTTTATTTTAATAAAATTTATATTATGTTATTTGTATCACTAGTTACATACATTATTTATTATATCTTTTTGTAATGGATTGAGACTTGAAATATGTACACACTAAGAAGTGATTTTAATATTGATTAAAAATATTTAGATATAGATGATGAATGGAAACGTAGTGACCGTTCGATTCTATACTAAATGTAGAATTAATATTATAATTAATTTTCTTGAGTGTGTAATCACATGCATAAATTAACTGAAGTATATATTGATGAGTTAAACTTGTAATATTGTGTCTATTAATAGACATGGCATCAAAAAGTATCATTGCTGACTTGAACAAGGGTGATAAACTGAATGGTGAAAATTACGATATTTGGAGTCGTAAGATGTGGTATGTACTCGAAGAGCAAGATGCTCTTGAAAGTATTAACCATGTAATGAGTCACCCAGAGGAGGGTAACACTGCCCAACACAGGAGGGATCTGGAAAATTACAATGTTTGGAAAAAGAAAGATTCCACTGCACGTGGAATTATTGTAAGTTCAGTTGCTGATGATCTCATCCACGAATGTGAGCAATATCCTACTGCTCAAGCCATGTGGGCACATTTAAGGGAGGCATATGGGGGTACGACTGTTCGCCTTCGACAGCTGACAATCAAGTTTGACACGTACAAAAAGCGTCATGATCACGGTGTCAAGCAACATCTAAGGGTGATGTCAAATATGATTGCTCAACTCAAAAGTGCTGGCCATGTTCTCTCTGATGAGCAGCAGGTTCAGGCAGTGATTCGGTCTCTTCCCAATAATTGGGAACATTTGAAGGTTAACTTGACCCACAATGATATCATCAAAACTTTTGTTGATGTTGCCCGTCATGTGGAGCTTGAAGACGAGCGGCTTGGTGCTGCTAAAGCTGTACCTAATGCCTTTGTGGAAGAATCAAGTGGTACAAAGAGATCAAGCTTCAAGCGCAAGAGAAACTGGAAAAATGACGGAAAGGGTAAGGAGACCGAAGAAGGACCCTCCAAGAAAAGAAACAAGCCAAATTCCAAGAAAGGAAAACGGTTCTACAAGAAGAAAGACAAGAGCAAGATGATGTGTTACAATTGCCAAGTTCCAGGGCATTTTGCTCGTGAGTGCACTAAGCCGAAAAAGGTAGCATTTCAAAACACATCTCTTAGTGCTATATATGTTTCTAGCACTGTTTTACTAACTGAATCTTATCCTGTGTGGATTGTAGACTCAGGGGCCACCGACCATGTGAGCCGCGAAGAGAAGCGTTTATAGAGTTCGTCGAGTTCCACCTAGATCAAAGCATGTATCTGTGGGAAATATTGCTAAGCTTGAAGTCAAAGGAATAGGCACTTGCAGAATGGACATACGTGGTGGCCGATATTTGATGTTGCATGACGTCCTATATGTTCCAGAGATTCGACGAAACTTAGTATCTGTGTCTGTTCTTCTAGATTTAGATTTCAATTTGAACTTTAGTCGCAGTGGTCTTAGAATTACTCAAGACAATGTTTTTTATGGTTTTGGACATTGTTATGATGGTTTTATTGTGTTAGATTGTAATCCTTCTACGTATAACTATTATGTTTGTCGATGCCCCCTTTTTTCCTTAAAGGCGAAACCGGGTTTACGACATTTGGGCGGACAACTCTATTCCCTTTGGGAATTTGGGTTTTGGAGGTTGAAGAGTCGCCACCTATGATTAAGTGCATTGGGACACTAAAAGGGTTTTTTTGAGTTGGAAAACCAGAGTTTGGGTAAGGGCTTGAAATTATCTCGAGGGGAAGGTGTTAGGCACCTCTCAAGATCCACTAGTATGGTTCCCGGCCATGTTATAATTGTGACTTCAAGTACAAGTAACAAATAAGCGAATAAAGGCTCAAATATGAAGGATTAAAATTTGCAGATAAGTTAAAGTTCGAAGAAAACAGAAAGGGCTCGAATTTTTTGAGGAAAAACATCTTGAAAAATTCTAAAAAAAATGACAGAATAAACAAATAAAGGGAAGGGAGTCCTAGGCTTACAAATAATATGGATCACATTAATGCAATACCCAGTAATCACTCCTCCAAAGAGGGGCTACACGTGGTATTAGCGCACCGGTCATCATATCCATATCTACCCTTTCCTACCCTGTTTAGGTAGTAAAGCACGGAATAGTATCGTTGCTTATTGCATGCTATTACCCGTCCCAATCCTATCAGTCCCAGAGGCATTTGGGACTACTAATCCTAAGTGGAGGGAGTTGGGCTTTTCAGAGTTTAAACGGATAAAAATCTAAGGCGACAAACAAAACACATAAGCAATTAGGGGGAACAAATAGCAGTTAAAGGCTCAAACAGGCCTCCTCATTTAAAGAAACAGATCGTTTAGCACGACTTACAAATACTGGTTAGGTCTTTATATTAAACTTAACGTAGGAAGGGTGGCTGATTTAACACATATTTTCATATAAGAAGTCCGAATTAGACCTGTCTGCTGGTTGTAATTATTAAAGACTGGCAAAGTTGATTAATTACCTAAAGGTTTGCCTAGATGAGGCCTGCAATCGAAGTATCTAACATTTGCAGAAGGCATGCTGGTTTAAAGAAAGATTACTGATTTAAGAGATAACAAAATCTACAGGTATTAAATGACATTCACTACTGATTTTAGACTTATAAACGAGCTAGACGATTCAAATTCATTTAGTTATCCCTATAGGCATGCTTTCTAAGCGTGATTGATTTAGGACGTTTGTAAGAATGTAGGGATCCTATAGGCATGGTAGCTAGAGTGCATTTGTTATTTTTTAACCTATAGATTGTCTGCCTAAGGTGTGTATGCAAAAGTGCAGAAAACTTATAGACATGATTTCTAATGCAAATGAATAGCTTACAGGCAGGATTTCTATATGCAGTAATGGATAACTTATAGGCAGGATTTCTATGTGCAATAATGAACAACTTATAGACAGGATTTCTATATGCAATAATGAACAACTTATAGGCATGATTTCTAGTGCAGTAATGAACAAATCGTGATTGTAGAAGTAGACCTAAAGCATGGTATCTACCCAATATGCATAACATGGGAGTCCCTCCCCCATTTTTTACTATACGCCCCGTAGTTATTACAAATTATTACAACTGAATGATTCCAGAAAAAAATAAATAAATAAAATACATCAGAAGTTAAAATTTCAACCAAGGAGAGTCTAATTCAGACTCCTAGTCTGATATATGGGATAAACCAACTTCCAAGGACCAGATTTTCCAAAGCCTTTCTCTTATTTGGGATGTGTCAAAGTTCCAAGGAGTTTCATGAACTCCAGGCAATGCTTACACCCCAAATATCATTGTAGAAATATAGTGCGGTGTGGAAGGGCCAGCCCTCAAATGTCTAAGTTCAGAGGGAACTCAAGGTCCCAAGGCAAGGCTCATAGGAGGGGGGCAGAACTTAGAGACTAGGAGTAAATGTAAGTGCAATAGAGGGAAATTAGGGAGGGCGATGGCAGGTTGGTGGTCATGCCCAGCTATTGGGATGCTGGCACACCCCTAACAAGCCTGTCAGCTTTAGAATTGGGGAGTTAAGACCTATTGAAGGTCAGGTTCAGCCCTGGACAGCAATTTGGATGCTGCCAGGCTATACCTTAACTCAGCACACATAGGGGAATGGGGTATGGGGATTCATACTAGAAACAAGATACAAGAAAAGAGCAGGCAAAGGGGCATACCCAGCAAGGAGACATACTGGCACACCTTCCAGCCTACTTAAGGGTTAGGGGGTCAAAAACTTAGGTCATGGACAACAATTCTTGCTGCCATGCCCTAAGTCCCACTCACAAACACATATGGGTAATGGGGTAGGGAGCAATTGTTCATAAGGAAGAGAAGCAGGCAATAGCATATAGGCACTTTAAATCAGATGTTACACTTTATAAAGGATAGAAAGTAGACATGGATACAAGGACTGTAAATAAACACATTGGGGTGATACTGAAATTAATTTTAGGACATACCAGTTTCAAAGAAGCAAGTAAAGAGAAGCAGTAGTCTTGTAAAAGCCAAAATGCAGACAAGAAGCAAGAATGCTCTAAGTATAAGTTTAGAAGAGAATTGTGATTGTGATTTTACGAGTGTGTGTGATTGTTCTCAATCCCTTGTGTCTTGTGTTAAGGAGTCATGTATTAATAGTGTAGAAAGCAGGCAGAAACAAGGCAAGAGATAATTTTAAAAGCTGATTGCTAATCAATTACACGAAAATCTCCCTTAATTAAGGGATTCAGATTCAAACGAGCATAACTAATTAAGGAAATAAATTAATCAAACTCTTTTTAAAGCAGTACAAGAAGGGGAAATACATAATAGTTATTTAAGGGCAAGGTTTTGACAGTACACGGTTGTATAATTAAGGAAAGAGAATCAATTAACAGCCACGAAATCAGAAGTCCAAATACTTGGTGTGAGTGAACCCAGTCAGAAAAGGTGAAGAAAAGGTTTTGCTTAAGGAAAATCAGTAACACTCAATTAACCCCAAAAAAAAGGATTCTGATTCAATCATAAGTTGGAAAGCCTTTTGAAGAAAGGTTCAACACACACATATAAAAGAACTGTCATGCTAATCAGAAGGGTCTAGTATAGAAGAATTCAGATTCATAAATAAAGAGGTTCAAATTCAGTACATAGGTTCCAAATGAGTTTGAGAGAGTCCAGGGCTCCAAATAGAACCCTAGTCCAAACATAAGACCAAACTCGCCAAAAACCCCAAATCCTAGGGTTTTCAATTCGAATTAGACACAGAGGAGAGAAGACAAATAACTGAACCAGGCTCAGAGGTCTCTTTTAGAGACTTATGAGAAAACGAACAGATACAATAGCAAGTTCGAAGCAACAGAGTGAAGAAGTTGATTCGAAACATAGTGAGAGTAGAAGGAGCATGTTTTAAGAAAACTTGGAACTCAAACAAGTTCATAAGAGCAAAAGAGGTAGTATAGCACTTAAGAGAACAGTAGAAGAAACACGTTTAAAAGAACTCAAACAAAGGTCCAGTGAAAGGCAAACAAAGAATTAAAATTAGTAGAAAATTACAGTAGAAGAACACAGGGGTATCGGAAAAACCCAGCAAAAGAACACATAAAGAAACCTAGCAAGATAAACATGGGAGAGCATGATATAGAAACGTAGTAGAAGAAAGAACGGAGCACAGTAGAAGAACATGCAAATATAAGAACACAGTAGAAGATCATGCAAGGTAGAAAAAGAAAACATAAGAACATAGCATAGACAGATACACATAAAGAGAAGAAGAAAAAGAGTCAGAGAAACATTTTGAAACTTTCAGAAACCCTAAATCGAAGAGGAGTAATTTTTGAAAGAAAAATCGGGGAAAATGTTTCAAAATTCTAGTAAAGCACAGATATAAAACCGATATAAGAAAACAATTAGAGAAACCTCGAATAGCCAGGGTTTCAGAGGAACCCTAGAATGAGAAAGGCTTGGAAAAGGTCCGATCTTGGTCGGATGAGTTAGAACTAGGCTCGAGATGCTTTGGATATGCCGGAGCAAGGTCGGAAAGGCCATAGAACCTTGAATCGACGGAGATCTGGGTGAAAACCTTCGAGGTCAGACCTCGAATCTTCAAGTACCAAGTGTATAAGAGCAAAGGGAGGTGAGTTTTAAAGCTCCCATGGCCTGGGAGGCCATGGATTCCGGTGGGCTTAAGGTAGAAGACGGTGAGAGGGTGCTAGGGTTAGGGGAAGGTTCGGGAGAGTTTGAGAGATGAGAGGATTCAAAGGCGGCTGCCTGGTTGAAAATGAGTTAGGGTTGGGGTGTTGGTAGATTAAAAAGGAATGGAGGGATCGTGGCCGTTGATCATTTTGATCAATGACCTATATTTAATGGGGAGCCGGGCGGGTTGAATTAATTGGATCAGGGGCGGGTAATTGGGGATTTAGGCTGGTCCAATTGAGGTTGAAATTGGGTTAATTGGGGGGCTGATTTTAGGCTAAAATTGAAATGGAATAGGGCTAGTATTTAAATAGCCATTTTTTCCCTTTTTAATTTATAAAAAAATAGTAAAATGATTTCTGAAAACAAATTAAAGGTACTAAATTAATAAATATTATATAAATATTAAATTAAAAATACTAGAATCAATTTTATAATTATAAACGCAATTAATTCTTAAAATAGGCTAATATTGTAATTATATGCAATTTAGCTTTAAAAAATACTAATAAATTTGTAAAAAATGCCCAAAAAATACCTTAGCTATATTTTGGGATAAATATGAGAATAAAAATAAATTAATCACCAAAATGATAATTTTGGGGATAAGTATTGGGTTTTTCCTTAATAAAATAGGGCAATAAATTGATTAAAAAATCTTTTGAAAATTAAGGAAAAAAATAAATAAACCCTGGGACATGCTCATATATGCATACATATGCATCTTTAAAGTATTCTGCATATAAAAATACATAGGGAAAATTGGGTATCAACAATGTTGACCGTTGTGTTATGGCATGTTATTCTAGTAACAATGATGTTGATGTTATTACATGGCATGCAAGATTAGGTCACATAGGGCAGGATCGATTGAGTAGATTGGCTAAGGAAGGACATCTAGGTCCTTTCTCTAAAATTGAAATGCCAACTTGTGAAAATTGTCTTGCCGGAAAGATTATACGTAAACGATTTGGAAAGGCTAAGAGAGCTGATTTTCCACTGCAATTAATCAATTCTGATATCTGTGGTCCAATGAATGTGAGGGCTAGGTCTGGTGCTTCATATTTCATTACGTTCATTGATGATTTCACAGGCTTTGGTTATGTCTATTTGATCTTTCATAAATCTGAAGCACTTGAATGCTTTAAGAAATATGTGAATGAAGTTGAGAACCAATTAGACAAAGGGATTAAGACCTTAAGAACCGATAGAGGGCGTGAATATCTTTCAAAAGAATTTGAAGGATTGTGCAATAAAAAGGGAATCACCAGACAGTTAACTATTCCATACACACCTCAACAAAATGGTGTAGCAGAAAGGAGGAATAGAGCACTACTGGACATGATAAGGTCCATGATGGCGCAGGCAAATTTACCTATCTCCTTTTGGGGAGATGCGTTATTGACTGCAACTTATATATTGAACAAAGTGCCTTCTAAATCAGTTTCTTCCACTCCTTATGAGCTATGGACTGGTCATAAACCAAACTTAAAGGATTTACGACCTTAGGGTTGTGCTGCATATGTAGAAGATTCTTTTAGCAAGTTTGGTAAATTAGGTCCAAAAGGCAAGAAATGTATCTTTATAAGATATTCAGAACACTCGAAAGGGTATGTGTTCATTGGTGAATTAGAGGATGGAAGTGTTACTGAGATTGAATCGCGAGATGTCACATTTTTGGAAAATAATTTTCCAAAGAAGGGCGAGATAAAGAATGGAGAGCCTCTTTATGAAATGTTGAACTCAGATAGTCAGCAAGTGTCTTCTGACACAGTTGATAATCAAATTGATCAAGATCTTATTCTTGATCCGAGTGGGAGTGGGAGTGGGAACTCTCAATCCCAAAATCCTTCTGACGAACCTGAATTTCAACTACGAAAGAGTGCCAGAAAAAATATACCCAAACGTACTTATGAAATTGAAGATTATATTTTCTTGGTATCTCCCACACAAATGGATGAGCCAAAGTCTGTGACTGAGGCTTTATCGAGCCCTGGAAAAGATGAGTAGGTGAAAGCAATGAAAGAAGAATTAGAGTCCATGAAAACCAACAAAGTCTGGGATCTAGTTGATCTTCTGCCTGGGCGTAAAGCCATTGGGGACAAATGGGTTCTCAAAGTTAAACACAAAAATGATGGGTCAATAGAAAGATACAAGGCACGATTGGTGGCAAAAGGCTTTACTCAAGAAGCTGGAATAGATTATGAGGAAACATTTTCACCAGTTGTGAAGTTTACCTCAATTCGCTTACTTTTGGCTATTGTTGCACGTTTGGATTTGGAATTACATCAAATGGACGTGAAGACAGCTTTTCTCAATGGAGAACTAAACGAAGAGATCTACATGGAACAACCTGTAGGCTTCATCGTTAAAGGCCAAAAAAAGAAGGTCTGTAAATTGAAAAGATCTATTTATGGCCTAAAGCAATCTTCAAGGCAATGGTATTTGAGATTTCACAAGGAGGTGATCTCATATGATTTCACCATGATCAATGAAGACCATTGCATTTATGTGAAGAAGTCCAATGGGATGTTTGCAATTCTTTCTCTTTATGTGGACGATATTTTACTGGCCGGAAATAATTTGGAGTATTTGAAAACTATCAAGTCATGGCTTTCAAAGTCATTTGACATGAAAGATATGGGCGAGGCAGACTATATCCTTGGAGTTAAGATCCAAAGAGACCGTTCCAAAAAGTTATTGAGTCTATCTCAAGAAACTTATATAAAGAAAATTTTGGAGCGTTTTCGCATGAATGGTTGCAAATCCATGGATACTCCTATAGCGAGAGGTGAAACTTTAAGACTTGAAATGTGTCCCAAGACTGAAAATGAAAAGGAAGACATGTCTCGAGTTCCATATTCAAGTGCTGTCGGGAGCTTGATGTATGCTATGATGTGTACTCGCCCAAACATTTGTTATGCCGTAGGTCTGGTTAGCAGGTATCAATCCAATCCTGGAAGAGATCATTGGAAAGTTGTGAAGAGAATTTTCAGATTCCTGAAGGGAACTGCAGATTATTCACTATGTTATAGTGGAAATGATTTATACTTGAGAGGATATACAGATGCTGATTGGGCTGGTGATCGGAATGATCGAAAATCAACATCCGGTTATGCTTTCTTACTTAATGGTGGTGCTATATCATGGAAAAGTAAGAAACAAACCTGTACAGCCCTTTCAACGATGGAAGCTGAGTTCATGGCTTGTGCGTCTGCAGTACAAGAAGCTCTTTGGTTGAAGAGATTCTTTGAGCATTTGGATATTACAAAGAACTCTCAGGGTCCCATGACTCTATATTGTGATAGTCAAGCGGCTATTGCATATACAAAAGATCCAAAGTATCACATCAAGACCAAACACATTGACATCAAGTATAACTTTGTAAGAGACATGGTAGCAAGTGGAGAGATAAATTTACAGTACATTCCTACGCGAAGCATGATAGCTGATCCTTTTACAAAGGCGATATCTAGAGACCTGTTCGAGAAACATGTTATGGCTCTAGGTTTGCGAAGGATATGAATATATTTATGTATTGTAAAACGACTTAAGTATTATAATACAGTCATCAACATTTGACTCTTGAATTTGTGCTTATATCTCGTATGCATGTGATGAATATTTTGTTGATAAAGTGTGTCGAACAAGTCGCGAGATTGGCTCTCTCACATGAGCAATCGCCACTTACGTTAAGAATAGTAAAGAGATGAGACCTTATAGAAGCTTGGATAATGTGAGGTTATATTCACTTGTAGAGGTCGGTCATGGCAACTAATCAGACTTACGAATTTTACAATTCGATTATGACTTATTTTGTAAGCCAGATGGAAGTTTCTCTAAGATGATGGTTTGAGGAATATTGAAGTGAGAAACTCAGGTTAGACATTTGGAGGTGTCTAGACCAAAATCTGTACGGTGTTGAATGATTAAAAGAATAAGACACACGCGCCAATATAAGGTGAGAACACCGTAACATGTGTTTCATACCATATGTGCTATCGACCATGGGATAATGGAAGAATGAATCCCTGCTTCTTCGTTGTGTGAGATCCCAAAGGAGTTATATCAACTTTTATAAGAATACCCTTTGAACTTTTACTGTCTCTTGAAGTGCCAATCAGTGTTGCTACTTTAGCATGTCACTAATATCCATGAGTGATTCAGCAATGCAGTGCATGTCTAGAAAAGCAGTTGATTTGGAATGGAAAGATTCGAGTAGAAAGGAAAGACGACAATTTACTAATTTAACCTGTATTCATAGGTCGACCATTACACTTACCATGAGGGTATTGGGTGTAATTGTGGATACAAAGTTAAACATGAACTCGAGTTCGCCTCTTTTCGAGGATGAGGGATCGGATAACTAGCTACTAGAATAGCCAACAACGTCTGGGGTATTGCGAGTAATAATAAGATCCTCATGGTAGTAGTGAATCCTTTCCGCATGTGATTGTATTTCTACGTAGAGCTATTAAACAACCTTAAAGGGTGTAAGAATAATGTAGCTCTTATCTATTTACCAATATGAATTACGTGTGTTTGGGTCTAGCCCATCATGTGCGAAGTGGGAGATGTTGGACATTGAATTTGGGTCGCGGGTCGCTCATATGGACTGACCCGGCCTGTTTTTTAAAGGAGATATAATTAAGGGAAGTTACCTAGGGAAGGTTTAACTCCTAAAATAAAACTACCGAACGTTGAGAAGTAAAGGGGAGCGTGGGGATCAACGTGAGTTAGTTTTCACGGTAGTTTTATTTTCTCTGAGAACTTCTCCTCTCTTTAAATCAACGCTCCCCTTCTTTAGAGAAGAATACTCTGTGATAATCTCCCTACAAAGATACAAACACAGTAAAAGAAAGAAAAAGGTATTTAGTTCGTGAACAAGAATTTCATTTTCAGGAGAGATGAAATCGGATTGGGGCAATTGATTGGAACAGATTCTGCAAAAATCTTCCGCTGTTATTAACAGGTACACAAATTCTATGTCCCTGTTACTTAAATTTGACTAATAATAACAAAGAATCAAGTCTAGAATCTCATATAATTACCTAAAGTGCCTGTGGCTAATGGCTGCAAATGGGTCTTCAAGACCATAAGGCAACTTCTTAGGAAAAGTTGAAATATATATATTAAGGCTAGAATTTCTTTTTTTTTGGCCAAAGGCTACACTCAAGTTGTAGAAACGATAATAAAGAGACATCACTAGTATGCTGCAATTAAAATAAAGAAAACTTTGTCCACATATATAAGGGAAGAGGGTACGTGACCCTCAACACTACTAGAATTCCGTAAAAAAGCAACCAGCAAAAGCGACCAACGTTGGTCGCTTATTGGCCAAAAAGCGACCAAAAAGCGACCAACCTCGCATGGTCGATTTTTTTTTTAAGTGAATAGCGACCAACTGGACACCAAAGTTGGTCGCTTTTTTGGTATATTTTTGGCAGAACTGCCTGTTTTGGCTGCTACACCACCTGCCAGCTTATACCGAATATCCTAAACAGGCATTTTATGCCAGCAACAACAACAACAACAACAACAACAACACTAAAACGCAACAAAATATAAAGATCAATAGAACAAAAACATTAAGCTAACAAAACTAAGTTAACGTTTATTACAAGCTCAATCGAAAACTAGTTCTATTGTCTGGTTCAAAGTATATAAAGTACTCAAGGAGTGTTCTTTTAGCATCCTCGTTCGAAAGTTGGATTGCCTCGGCCGACTCGTTAGGTGGCTGACTTCGTATGAATTCCCCCACATCAGCTCTGAAGCGAACCTATAAGAAAAATTATATTGAATTAATATTTCAAAATTTATATAAAAGTAAATCAAAATACTTAATGATAAGTAAAAAACTTACATGTATAGTCGAGGCTCGACCCTCGACCCACCTTTCTGAATTAGTCTATTTCTTCTTCTTTACAATACGAGTTTCACTGAATAGCTCATCTTGCTTCATTGGCATCATAAAGCTGTCCGGTGGCTTTGGTAATTATCCTCATGGTACTATTACTCGGGATGAACTTGGATACATAGAATAACTTGGATACAGTAGCTGACAGGGTGTGTCTTTTGATCAATTGTTGTTCTCGTTAGCGACAATGATGTTGAGACTGCAATGACATGTGTTTCAACTAGAGATGGTATAGGCAGGAATTTTAACATTTCCTAAGTAGATAAAAGAAAGATTATAGAGGAATTCTCTACTTCATTTTCCAAGGAGAAAAGAAGTTTAATTGATAGTGACAAAGGTGATGGTGATGGAATGTTTTCCGTTGGTCATGGCAGTTCCCATAAAACGGGGATCATAAGACTCTATGATGACAGAGATTATAGGAAGTTTTGTTCTCAACTTTCTTTCAAGTCTGATCCGTACAAGCTTAATGGGATATTGGTGATATATTCTTCTGAATCCGAAGAATATATCACCAATATCCCACTAAGCTTGTACGGATCAGACTTGGAAGAAAGTTAAGAACAACACTTCCTATAATCTCTGCCATCATAGAGTCTTATGATCCCGTTTTTATGGGAACTGCCATGACCAACAGAAAACATTCCATCACCATCAACCTTGTCACTCCCAATTAAACTCCTTTTCCTCTTGGAAATTGAAGTATAGAATTCCTCTATTACCTCTTCTTTTATCTACTTAGGAAATGTTAAACTCCTACCTACACCATAACTATTTGAAACACATGTTCTTGCCTTCTCATCATCGATGTCGCTAATGAGAAGAACAATTAAAGGCACACTCTGCCAGATACTGTGTCTTAGTTATTCTTGGTGGAAGTTCCTTTGCATGTCTAATATTACCATCAACCCCTTCTACAAAATCCTCCCGCAATCTAAAATTCCAATACATAAACCAAAATTTTAATTCATATCTAAAGGTTCAACTCATATCCAAAAAAAATTCAATTTATAATCTAAAATTCCAATTCATAAACAAAAATTCCAATTCATATCCTAAAGGTTCAAGTCATATCCTAAAGGTTCTAGTCATATCCTAAAATTTCAAGTCATATCCTAAAAGTTCATATCCTAAAGGTTCAACTCATATCCACAAAAGTTCAAGTCATATCCTGAAATTTTAATTTATAATCTAAAATTCCAATACATAACCAAAATTTCAATTCATATCCTAAAGGTTCAACTCATATCCACAAAAGTTCAAGTCATATCCTAAAATTTCAATTTATAAACTAAAATTCCAATACATAAACCAAAATCTCAATTCATAAACTAAAAGTCCAATTCATATCCTAAAGGTTCAACTCATATACACAAAAGTTCAAGCCATATCCTAAAATTTCAATTTATTATCTAAAATACCAATACATAAACCAAAATCTCAATTCATAAACTAAAAGTCCAATTCATATCCTAAAGGTTCAACTCATATCCACAAAAGTTCAAGTCATATCCTAA